>NW_022279659.1:300000-600000 GCF_009193385.2 Nasonia vitripennis
AAACCATTTTTTCTATGCAATCTTTATAATTAGAAAGAGGAGTACTTGTATTTTCAGTCAATTGCTTCAGGTTTATTGCATCTAACATTAGTTTCATATTGTGATGGATAGTGCATACGCATACCGAATGCGTTCCAGATGCTCCGGGAAGAATACAGTATTTTGGTCTTAGAAATGCAAATTTACTAAAAGAAATTTCGATTTTCGGATGAGTTTCTTTAAAACAAGAATAGAGTTCTTTCATATTCAATAATAATAAACGTTTACGTTTTTCTTCTCTTGCGCCATCTTTATTTTTTACGGAAACAACGTCTTTCTTTGATGGCATGATTCGACTGTACATATCGTTATTGTAAAATTCTTCAATATTTTTCACAGTTTCCTGGGACAAACTACGACCCGCTTTCGCAACAGTTTCACTTAAAATCCCATTCATACTCTTCAGCCTTTTAGACTTTTGAACCAAATATCTTGAAGCATTAAACTCATTAGCAATCTTTCTCGTGCTCCACGAACTTGGAGCAATAGTAAGAATCCTGACTCTTAGAGGATCGTTCCTGTCCAAAGATGAAAATTTAGTTTTAAGCCCATCTAGCATTTTCTCTAGATCAATTTCTCTTTGGGATCGAACTTCTGGTTCCGGTGACACTCTAGAATCAAGGTTTTCTTCATCCTTGGACATACGAGAATCAGCATTATACGATTCATCAGAAGCACTTGTATTGGCTTGAATAGATTCACCCATTTCGTTTGAATTTAAATCAGAAGCCTTTTTTCGACAAGCCGCACAAATTCTAGAGTCGGGATGTAAACTAGGGAATTGTTTTATTAGAGCACCAGAAACCCTACGGAGATCTTTTCCATAATGACCCTTTTCACCGGGTTTCCTAAACAAATCCACGCATCTGTCTGTTCTCAACTTATCGCCCATCTTGATCAATATATTCATAAATATCCAAAGAAAAAGCGCCCAATATCTCAAAAAACTGACTATCCTGAAAAGGACTGTCGATACTGATGTGAGAATAAAGGGTCACAAAAATTTGTGGAAAATTGATCAACTATCCTAAAAAGGACTGTTGAATATAAACCACAAATTTTGTTATTGAATCTGAAAAGAAATCTCAATAACTATCCTAAGAAGGACTGCTATTGAGAGTACGCCGATGTTGAAGAGCACCGAATATCTCAATAAGCCGACTATCCTGACAAGGACTGTCGATACTGATTTGAGAATAAAGCGTCACAAAAATTTGAATTGAATCAATTTAATAATTCTATACATTGGAGGGAAATAAAAATATGTCGTTAATTTAATCTCAGATCCATAATAAAAAAGCAATGTCCGCCATCTTGAATCCGCCACCTTGAATTTGAAACCTGAGCTCAAATTCGTTATCAGAGACCTGAAAAACTTCCGTTTACAAAATTTTGTAGAATACAGCCAATAATAAGAAATTATCTGTCCGTCATTTTGGATCTGCATTCAGCAATTCGAAATTAAGATCCTCTATCTTGGATCAAATATCTTGAATTTGAAATTCGAATTCGGAATCTTAATCAGCGATCCCAAAAACCCCAACATACAGAATTTAGTAGAAATGGGTCAACAGTAAGAAAAAAAATGTCCGCCATCTTGGATCCGCCATTTTGAATTTGAAATTTGACATCGGATTCTTGTTCAGCGACTCCCAAAATACTTTTAATGAGTAATTTGGTCAAAATTATTGAGGAATTATATTTTTTTCGATTATTTTTGACTAAAAAATGGCACTTTTTTGCGAGATGCCTCACTTTAGACAGTTTTTTTGAGGTTAAATTTTTTTTTTTCAAAAAACACCTAATGGCATAAAAAACTACACTTCTTGACAAATTTTTTCATATGCTCAAAAAATTTTTTTCCCAAAAATTGAAATGGGCTGGGGGGTGGCTTTTTTGACAAAGAGAGAGAGAGAGAGAGAGAGAGAGAGAGAGAGAGAGAGAGAGAGAGAGAGAGAGAGAGAGCGATTATGTAAATTTCGAATACGAAAACGTCGAATCACAATATGGTTATCTTTCCTTTTCAGATTTTAAAACATTACGTAATAGAAAAAAATTATACCAAGGCATGTGAGTTTGTGTTACGAAACTTAAGATAAAAATAACAATAAATATACACAATACACATAATACACAAACAACTTCAAATCGTACTACTACATATCGTTTTTTAAAAAGCAACCCAAACAAAGATAGATTAGGGATTCGTTGCAAAAAGTGCAATTTTAAATCAGATTTCGTAATATACATATTTATGTAAATGATTGTATAAGTTATATGTATATAGGCCAGTCGGTAAACTCTGATCCTTTTTTTTTGCTATAAACAATTTACTGCAACAAAATCGTGATTTTAGTAATTGTCTGCTTATATATTTGAAGATCAGTCAGAATGCTCTGAGCATACAAGATATAGAGAATAATATTAACTGCAGATTGATGTAGTGTTGGGGTAAATGTATGTATGTATGTGCATATCTATATATATATATATATATATATATATATATATATATATATATATATATATATATATATATATATTCTGTTTTACAGCAAACTACCAGTTTACTTAAGCAACATTCACAAAAATGCTGCCAAGTTTTCTAGAAAATGTGCCTAGTGTGCCGCTGACAAGGCGTAAATTATTCACAATTCAAGTTCAAATAATTTCTGCAATTAAAAAAAAAGTACAAAATTATGCAACTGTTGGCGTGCATCTTGGAGAAATAAAAGGACAGAGGGCAATCGAACTTTTTGTGAAGATCACAAAAAAACTTTTGATCAAAGTGAATTATAAAGATTTTCAGTGTCGTAAGTTCAATTTACTTTTTTCTATTGCAAATAATTATCTTAAAAACATACAGTATTGAAACTATCGGCATTATATTTCTTATTGTACGTGAGTAAGTGCTGTTAGAATTTAAAAATAATAATAATTTAAATAATATTTTATCACATAATAGTCACATTAAAGCGTTTGTTTGATCCATTTTTTAATAAATATTTTTTAATTTATGAAAAACGTTTCTCATTAATAAAAATACTTCTTGCAATCGTTTAGTTCGGAGGGTGGCTATACCACTTCATATGTATAATACGCGTATAATACGTCAAGGAACAGAGCGAATAGGGAAGAGTCGTCTAGTACCGTACGGCATCCAGTACCGTTCACCCGGCTGTTTTGCTTCCATCATTGGGAAGCGTCCCCACACCACACAGATTAATTGGATAAAAAAGCATAATCCGAAGCCATTCATTTTTATTTACTGTTCCAAAAATTATAGCCGAATATGCGATTTTAGTGATTTTTATAGTTACCTAATAACTTTCCAGAGCTCATTTCTTTTTTGCCAGATAAGTTTATGTTTTCGTGGCACGGTAGAGCCACGAAGGCAAGATTAAGAAGCAGACGAAGCCGCGGCGCCCGTGATATACTACTTACTTCTATATTGGTGTTCGGATTTTTCATTATTCAAAAAAAAACTACTTATAATTACTGTTGGAAAGGTGTTTTGGCTCATTTGAATGATTTCTGAGCTGAACTATGATTTCCAACAAAAATATTAGTGAAAAGGATGCTTATTTTTATAATATGTGAGTGAATAATCTACAGATACTAAAATCACGTTTTTCTTCTTCAGCCCAAAATGTGAAAGGACCGTTAAGTTAGCCGCAGGAAGTGTTAGGACCGTGAAGTTGGCCACAAAGCTATATACAGATGGGAATTGCTTTCTCAAGAAAATATAATAATATATGACGATATTTAGAATTAAGAGGTTGCCGGTGCATACTCATGCATTCCGGAGCTGTAACGGTAACTAGCTTGTCAGGGTAGCCGATGACAAGTTTCAGGTTGTTTTCAGTGTCTTGGTATAAAAATCATTCAAGTACGGTATCTAGGTGTACAGGGTGGCCGATGACGAGGTCTAGGTGGTGCGCTCCGTGGTTTTTGGTGTCTAGGTGTAAAAATTATTTAAACACGTTGTCCAGGTGTACAGGGTGGACGATGACGAGGTCTAGGTGGTGCGGTTTTTGGTGTCTAGATGTAAAAATTATTTGAACTTTTATTTTTGCACCTCTTGATTTCACAGAGAACCGCCCATATGTGTGTGTGTGTCTATATATATATATATATATATATATATATATATATATATATATATATATATATATATATATATATATATATATATATATATATATATATATATATATATATATATATATATATATATATATATATATATATATATATATATATATATATATATATATATATATATATATATATATATATATATATATATATATATATATATATATATATATGTATATGTATATATAGGAAAAGTATCTAAAGCAGTTTCTGATAAAATCACCACATCAAGAGGAGAGAAATCGTTAAAAACAAGAAATAAAGATACTGATTAAATGTATGCAGATTTTTGTTTAAGCACACGCTTTTCTTACACGAAGCTCTGTTATGTTTAATAGATATTAAATAACTAATTTGTATTCTACTCATACTTGGATAACTAAAAAAATGCAATATTTTTTGTTTGAATGCATTGTTACAATCATCGGTTTTGATTGATGTTCTTTGACTGCTTGTGCAAACGCCCCTCGAAAGTAAGACCCGTAAACAGACGCATTTTTTATATATATATATATATATATATATATGGGACGTTTCACGTCAACCGTACCATCAGTGCACCCAAAATTTGGGTTAACCTAACAAGACGTTTGAGATCTCAAAATGATCGTCTGGTCAAGGGCTTTTGAAAAAGTTCTGGCCTTTTCAAAAATCCAATGTGGCGCATAAAATATGGAACCTGAAACCCACGTTTTCATAGCACATTCAACAAAAACAACAGTAAAAATGTTCTAATTTGTGAAATATCCCACCAAAAAGCATGTACAACTCATGATAGGACATATTATTGACAATGCTGACGGAATTCCAAAATCAAAAATGGCGGATCCAAAATGGCGGACATTATACCACCACCAAACCAATTTTACCGCAACAAATGATTTTAGATCACTTTAAAGTATCGATATGAGGGTTTTTGGGGCCACTGCACCTTATTTTAACCTCGAAATTTTTAAATCCAAAATGGCCGACCCAAAATGGAACTTGAAAATATTACAATAAGAATGTTATGAGGTTGACCAAATTTTAATACTGACATTTGTAATAAAATAAAAAGAATGTATATTTTATTGTATATTTTTTAATATTCATTAATTATTTTGACTTCTGAAAAGAAAATAGTATGCTAGTACCAAGGAAGTAAAGTGGGCCTTTTTAGACCGAATATGGAGTTTGCAGTACGAATCAAAGACGAGTACTGCAACCACACGAGGTCAAAACCCCCACTTAGCCGTTGGTACGTACCATACTTTGTGTAACATACAAACGTGTTTTCGCGGTTTTTATATCAATTATGCGCAGGCAATGTGTCTGTTTTTGACACAACCATCATGCGCTTGTCAGAATGTTATTCAAAGATTAAATTTCATTTTAGTATTAATAAATAAATTATTGCGATTATTTATTTCTAGTTAATAATAAAAAAAGAATAATGTAAATGTACAATGAAATCAGGTAAAAAAATGTATATTTTAGCCACGCTTAATAGCTAAAAAAACGAAAATCGTTCGTAACCCTTACGGAACATAACTGCTGTTTGAACTGCTGGTAAACTACTACTTGAACTACTGACAAAATTACTGCGCAACCACAAGTTCGACTACTTATTTTCTGTAGTTTTGTCTGCAGTAATTTCGCAACTACTGGAGAACTACTGAATATGTTCTTGTTTGTTAGGACTGCTCGTAGACTATAGCTGAACTACTGGAAAACTACAGGATATATTTTCATTAATTTTGGACTGCTCGTGGACTATTGCTTAATTAATGTTAAAAAATACAGGATATATTTTTATTAGTTTCGGACTGCTCGTGGACTATATCTGAACTACTGGAAAACTACAGGATATATTTTCATTATTTTCGGACTGCTCGTGGACTATATCTGAACTACTGGAAAACTACAGGATATATTTTCATTATTTTTTGACTGCTCCTGGACTATATCTGAACTACTGGAAAACTACAGGATATATTTTCATTATTTTTTGACTGCTCGTGGACTACAGCTGAACTACTGGATATTTCTTTATTATTTTCGTGCTGCTCGCAGACTATTGATTAATTAATGTTAAAAAATACAGGATATATTTTTATTCGTTACGGACTACTCGTGGACTATATCTGAACTACTGGAAAACTACAGGGTATATTTTCATTATTTTTTGACTGCTCCTGGACTATATCTGAACTACTGGAAAACTACAGGATATATTTTCATTATTTTTTGACTGCTCGTGGACTACAGCTGAACTACTGGAAAACTACTGGATATTTTTTTATCCGCTCGGATTGCTCGTAGACTATAGCTGAACTACTCGAAAACTGCAGTATTTTTCTTTTATTCGCTCAGATTGCTTGTATTGTTCAACTACTGAAAAACTACTGTTTTTTTTTCATTTTTGAGACAGCTTGCAGGCAAAACAAGCTCAATTACTGGAAAACTACAGGGTGTTTTTTATTTATTTAGACTGCTTGTAGACTATTGCTTAACTATTGGAAAACTACTGTTTTTTTCTGGTTATGACTGCTTTTAAACTATTGCTCAACTACTGGGAAACTACAGAATATGTTTTTAGGCACGACCTCAGTACGGAAGTGCCTTATTATTTGTTAGGGCTGTTTGTAAACTACATCTGAACTACAGGATATTTTTCTATTTGTTCAGACTGATTGTAGACTATGGCTTAACTACTGGAAAACTACAGGATGTTTTTTTTTAATCGTCATTTATAGCAAATAAAAAACTCGGACGCGCGTAATATTTACCTTTTGAGGTTAATAGAAATTAATATACATTCCAGAACATACAATATTGTATAGTTTAGAAATATTATTTTATTAGGTTAGAAATTCAATTATACATAGAGTCATGCGCAAAAATGAATAGCCAATCAGAAATCCAATGGGTCTATTGTACATAGATTATGTTGCCATACGCATAACATCATTTAAATTGGAACTTTAAAAGGACAGGAAATAGTTTTTCTTATAGAATATATTAGATTTTTATTACAGAATTAACAACTTTATTCTGATTGAATGTTCTTTTTTTAACACGAAATAAACTTTATTAATGCTTTTGCATAATTTTTAAACAAACTTTCTTAATTATAGTTATAATTATTTCAGTCTACTCTTTTTGCTTTGCGAGCTCCTTTAGAGTCTTGGCCGTGTTGTTGCATTTGCAACGTACGCTTGCATTGAAGAGTGATACGTTGTCCTTTGTGTTTCCAAAACGACTTAGCACATGACCTGTGAAAAATGTAGAATTTTATATATAAATCAACCAAAACTGTGCATGCATTTGTACGTGTGCGTATACACTGAGAAAAATGGAGTTTACTTTAGTAGTATACAATTTTCTAATATTTTATTAATATTATAATTGATACGTTTTGGGCATATTTTTAATATTTATATGTATATTTTTTCATAATTTACGTGAATTTTCACGTGATTTCTCACCCAACGATTTAGCGTCATTTCTCACGTGAGAGATCACTTTAAAAATCACTTATAAAATTAAAATACTTGTTTTGAATAAAATAATTTGACCGCAAGAAATGAAAAAAAAAAAATCCCTAAGCATAGATATAACCCCGATCCTCAACTTTAGAATCCGCATTATCTTACTAATTGAGCTATTTTCATACACTCATAAAATTCTATTCAATTTATATCTAAAAATAAATAAGAACCAGAGAGAAAGAGATGAGAGGAGGAAAACAGATAATAAACAAAAATAAGGGAGAAAGGGAAAAAAGGGTACAAAGGGGATTAATGAACATCAGAAAAAGGTTAGGGAAAGTAGAGAGAGATAGAGACAGAGAAGAAGAGAACGGCACGACCGCGGACCACAAACCATAGTAGTGACCAGACAGTAGAGTTACTAGGGATAAGTGGAACGACAGGAACGAGGAGAAACATGAATTTAAACCCCACGAAGATTTGAACAGGTACGTGGAGGAAAGGATACAGGGAGAAGAAGCAACAGCACATCAAGAGAGGGAAAAGCAAGAAAAGGGAGCAGAGGAGGGGTGAGGACGCAAAAACAGCTGATCCTAACGGAGAGCTTTAAGAAAAAAGAAAGAGAAGGGGGGAAAGAAAGGGCAGAAGCCCAGCAGAAAAGCAGAAGAAGACAAGGGAAAAAACGGAAATAGTAGAAGAGAAAAGTCCATTTAAAAGGAGCACACTAACGCTTAGGACCCTAACGAAAAAGAAAAAAGAAAAGAGGAGAAGAGGGACGAAGAAATGAAAGAGAGAAGATAAATAGTGCGGCAGAAGGGCAAGTACGGTAAAGATAAGATATTAAAAAAGGAAATGGAAAACAAGATAAGAGTTATAAGAAAAGACAAAGGAAGATCCCGCAGGAAAAGATAATAAAGAAGGAGAGCAGAATACAGAAAAAAAGAGGAATAAAAAGCAAATGATGGAGTTGGAGTGGAGCATAGAGGAAGGAGAAAGAGAAATAACGTGGTGATAACAGGATTAAAAGGAGATGGATCGGACAGAAGGAAGCTGGAGAGCTGGATAGAAGAGTAGCTGGGAATCACAATGGAGAATCACGGAGTTGAGAAGGACGTGGACGATCAGAGGAAGGGTCACGAATAGAATAGGAGCGGAATGCAGGGATCGGAAATAGAAAGAGAAACCAATGAGGACGAAGAATAGATTGAAAGGGACAGACGTGTTCATTGATCACGACTGGACCTGGAGGGAGAGGAGGATCAGTGAGAAGCTAAATGAGCTCGCCAAATAGTGTCAAAGGAAAGAAAAATTAGTGAAAATGGAGAGAAACAGACTGAAGGCTGAATCGGCGGAATACGTATAGAGATTTTAGATTTTAGATTTATTAGATTTATTTGGCGTACAATATGTTGTACGATAAATTGTATACAGCAGGAATAGTAGTACAGCAAAAATGTGTATTGTGATAGTATGCTAATGTGAAGATGGGTTAAGCGAGAGTGTGTGCGTTTGCATGAATGTGTACAAGAGATTCAAGTGTTTGTATTTTCAAGCTCAAGAAAGTGCTCTTTAGCTAGTCTCTTGAAACCTGAGACAGATGTAGTGTTACGAATGTGAGATGGTAGGTTGTTCCATAGGTATGAGGCGCTGATATGAAACGAGTTCCTCAGCGTCTCCGTCGCGAATGTCAGAATATCCAGAAGTATCACCTCCCCCCTAACAGGCCGAAGTGTCACGCGGAAGTCAAAGTATGCCAGTACGTACGGCTGTGTTAAACATTTTTCTTAGGAAACAAGCAGTGAAATACTTCCTGCGTCCGGCAGTGGTTAGCCACTGCAACTCCCGCCTGTATGGGGAGATGTGCTCATCTCTTCTTACACCATAGATGTACCGAATTCCTGTATTCACGAGCCTCTGAAGTTTTAGGTCGAGTTCCTGCGTCAGGTCACAGTATACGAGAGAACAATAGTCTATAAGAGGAAACAGGAGGGCCTGAACTAAGTGCTTGCGCAACCTGAGATTGGTGCTTTTCCTGAAAAAGTAAAGCCTGTACATTAGCGTGTGAGCACGCTTACAAACGTGTGTAATATGCTCCCTCCACGTAAGCTTAGAGTCGAGCACCAATCCCAGATTACGCACGGAAGATTCAAAGCTGACTTGGGCACCCCCTATGTTAATGAAAGTGTTAGCTGTTGAGGGTAATGCGTTTATCTAGTAGGGAGAGCCCAAGACAATTGCTTTAGTTTTAGCAACATTAAGTTTTAGCTTATTCTGTGCAGCCCAACCAGTAAGCCTCTCAGCATTGGCACTCATCTTGTTTGATAAAGAATCGAGCTCTTCGAGGTGGCATTGACTGTAAATTTGCAAGTCATCCGCGTAGATGAGATGGAAAACATCGGTATCAAGGCAGAAACCGATGTCATTGATGTACAATGCAAACAGCAGGGGACCCAGAACGGACCCCTGCGGGACGCCGATGTTGAGACGCCGAGGAGAAGAACGTTCGTTATTGTCACCAACGACGGCCTGCTCTCTACCAGAGAGGTAGGAGGCAAACCAGCGGATGACTTGCTTTGAGAAGCCAAAGGTGGATAGCTTTCTCAGGAGCCTGACGTGACACACAGTGTCAAACGCCTTGCTTAAGTCAAAGAGAAGGAGTAGTGTTACTTTCTTTTTGTTTATCCCAGCTCTGGCATCATCAGTTAGCTTAATTAGGCCAGACTGAGTGCTGTGACCAGTGCGGAAGCCTGTTTGAAGGTTATCTAGTAATAGCCTTGATTCAAGGTATTCTGAGACTTGCCTGTGCACTAGCCACTCCAGAGCCTTGGAAAGAAAGCAGACAAGTGAAATCAGACGGTAATCAGTCAGGGCTGTTGGTGAACTGACTTTGTTGAGTGCGCGCACAAGTGACAATTTCCAGGCAGATGGGAAGCAGGGTTCGCTAAGGGACAGGTTGAAAATATGACTTAGTGAGGGAGCAAGAACCGGCAATGCTTTTGAGATGACAACCTGTGGGATGCCGTCGCTCCCACTGGCCTGAGTGTCAAAGTGCGACACCGCAGCCAACACGTCCGATTCCGTTATAGGTTTGAATTCGAAATGTTCCGGGAGGTCAAGACTTTCCAGGGTAACAAGATAATCCTCAACAGCAGGAGCCAACGGATCATTTGAGATCGCGCTGAAATGCGTGTTGAGTTCATCTGTGGTAAATCTAGATGGTAAGGGGGCCTTGGTGGCAGAAATTCCAAGTTTCTCCAGCTCTTTCCAGATCTCAGCAATATCGGTCAAGGTGGACAGGCGTGAATAGTAATAATTCAGCCTGGCCTCCTCGACTTGTTTGTGAGCATAGTCTCTAGCTAATCTGTAAACGCGTCGATCTGATTCGAGCCTGGAGTCCCTGAAACGCCTGTAAAGTCTATTGCTCTCGGATACAAGGCCACGAAGAGCCGCAGTGTACCACGGGTGACGTTGTCGTCCTGGTGTCACAGTCCGCAATGGAGCGAGGTGGTTGATGGCGTTAGTGAGGTTAGCGTTAAGTAAAGATATGCAGTCGTCAAGTGATGAAGTGGTGAGAGATGACCAGTCACATTCGCTAAGAAAGTCTCTCAGCTTTTCAGCGCTGATTCCTTTAAAGTTTCTGTATGAGTATGTATTTGGTAAGTAGCGTGGAATCTGTACGTCGAGAGTGGCCGTGATAAGGTCGTGTCCGTTGATGAAAGGTGCGTCTGTCTTCCAGTATGACTGCAGGCAATCCTGCTCGTCGATTAGGCACAGATCAAGCCAGGTGTCAGAACCCTGTTTATGGTGCGTGGCACCATAGGGAACGGACGAAAGAGAGTTCTCATCAATGAAGGCCCTGATGAAATTGGCATCTTCAGATGAGGATAGTTGGTCAGAGTTAAAGTCCCCCATTATAACCTTCGTGGAGTAGTTGTGCATGTGAGTTGTTAGTTCGTTAATAAAGTTAGAGCCTTGAAAAAAAGGAGCATGAGGTGGACGATACACAACCCCCACGAAGATGGGAGAAACTCCCTTGGCCGATATCTCACAAAAGAGGTATTCAGGCTTGCCTGGCTTGCCGGACCAGTCACCGTCGGATGATGAAATAACACTAACCTTCAGACATTTGTGTATATAGAGGGCCACACCTCCACCGTTTCTGTTTCTGTCTCGTCTGTAGAGCAGGTAATCATCCAGCGAAGGGCTGGATGTCACCTGCTCGCTTAGCCAGGTCTCAGTAACAGCTATTACGTGGAATAAAGAGCGAGTGGATAAAAAGAGCCTGATCATCTCAATGTGACCCGTGAGAGAGTTCGCATTAAAATGGCAGACCCTTAGACCTTCAGACAGAGATACCTTAGAACCCGATGAAGACACGGCGGATGAGCTTGATGGCGGACGTGATGGGATGAAATGTATGTGTGGCAGCTTCATTGTGGAGTGATGTTTACGGCGAGCGGGATCCGAGCTAAAAAATCATCCAGCTCGGCGTCGGTGGTGATGACGGTGGCACGCTCGTTGTCATCGTTGCAGCGCACGAACAATCTCCCGTCCCTGACGAACGTTCGGCAGCCCTGCCTCCTCTTGGCTTCCAGCCTAGCCCGTGAACGCAGCTTGTGGACGTCGGTGGGGAGTAGCTCATTGATGTTTATGAGCCCTTGGTGGTCAGGGCTCAGAGCTTTGGCCTCCTCCATCACGGTTGCGTCCAGCTCGTTGGTGTGGAGCTTGCGTTTACGAGCTTTGGCAACGACGATTGCTCGTGCTAGTGCACTCGACGAGAGGGTGACGACCAGTGGTGGCAATCTGCCATCACTCCTGGCGGTGTTCCGGAGTGCATCGAGCCTACCCATGACCCTGACGGATGCAACATCTCTCCGCAGGACCGTTGGGTCAAGTGCGTTTATGACTGCAAACGCGAGAAGATGCAGCGAGGTCTCACGGGTGTAGTGCAAGCCCGTGATGACAACAACACTGTTTGAGGTCTGCTCCTGCCGTCGTTTGACCTCAGCCAGCTCACTGCGGAGGCTGCTAATTTCCGCAGCGCTGCTGCTGTTGTTGCTGTTGTTGTTGTTGTCTTGCTGCAGTGCTGGGCTCCTCGATGAGAGATCTTGGACTTGTGCCTGAGAGAGAGAGAGAGAGAGAGAGAGAGAGAGAGAGAGAGAGAGAAAGAGAGAGAGAGAGAGAGAGAGAGAGAGAGAACGTAAAATGGCTTCGAGGGACAATTGGAACAGCAAGAAGAACAGCAAGGCAGAGGGAGAGAAGACGAAGTGGGAAAAATAAAAAAAATAAAAAAGGACCATATGCTAAAAAGTAATATAACATTACGTAAATAGTTGCGTGGTCAGTCTGTGATTAGTCGCGTTCTAAATCGCGTGCATTATTACGTGATAATTCGCGTGAATTATCGCGTGATTAATCACGTAATTATAATATTTTCAGTAGGGGTACGTGATTTATCACGTACGAAATTAATCAATAGAGTCATGCTATTTATAGCGCGATTTGTCACGTAAAAATGGCTCAGATTGTAAGACAATGGATTGCGAAGTTTAAGGACCAGAGTTCAATACTTGGTTGTTTTTTTATATTTTTTGTGGTCAATTTATTATGGAGAAAGAGAACAAAAAAAGAAGAAAATTAATTATGCGTAATGAATTTTTTTAAGGATCGAGACTACTCAAATTTTTTGTTGATTTTTGTATATTAAATAATATCTAAAATGTAACATCATAAACTATATTAAAAAAAGTAAGAAAATTACCCCGTTTATAGCTTTTAATATTGATAATTTTCAAAATAGTCCTGGTGATGAAGCTTTCAATCATGGTAATTACCATTTGAGGTATCGTTTCTAATCTACGGTACAAAGTGATTTGTATGGAATTTTTTAAAGTAGCAAGATAAAATGCCAAGAACATATCTATTATCAAAATCGCACCACTAATATGTTATTATAATGCAGTGGTGAACAATTATGTAAAATTTTAAATTGATTTGATACATGCCTCTTTGCCAGGAACACTTTAAATTATAAATTTATTAATTTTATGATAAGAAAATTAATGTTTATTTAAAAAGATTCTTCTCAGTCAAAAATATTATATTTACAGCGTTATTTACATGTATCTTATCGAATTGTAATTTTTTGATTATATGCTACCTGAAACAGAGTACTTAACATAGAACTAATTTAGCTTGACATTTAAGTCAACACTTTTCAATTTTTGAGTAGTCTAGCTCCATCCTTAAACCGATCAACTTCTGACTCATACGTCTAAGCCAAGCTTCAAACTACATAAGTTACTAGGTTTTTACACAAGAAAGATACACTTTTATACATAAATTTTATAACCTTAAAATTTGGCAACACAAACAACCCAAAAGGCGAATCACATTCATCCATTTATAAAAGAGAGACAGCATTAGTAAACTCAGAGCGTTATAAAAGAATTTCATTTGTGAATAGAATAAAATGTGAGCAACCTCAGAGTGTCATTGATGCATCAGCGCGCTGCAACGCGCTGATTGAAGACCTAATACCTAATAAGCCAAGATTTTTATAGACCGATTGTGACGTTGGCAGAGTCAAAGACGAGTATTGCAACCACACGAGGTCACAAGCCCACTTAGCCCTTGGCGCATACTACATTTTTTGTAACGCATGTACGGATTTTCGCGTTTTTTTGGCAGACTAAGCGGGGCTAATACAACTTTTTTCAGACGCGGCAACCACGCGCACACACACACATATATATACATATAATAAATGAAAAACGCCCGCTGCTCGAGAAGCGCGCAGTGAAAATTGAAATAAAACCGCTACCTTTAATTCTTTTTTTTAATTGCCAATCTAGAAAATGTTACTATAGTCCGACTTAAGGAGATGTTGGAGCCGTGCTGATTGATCTAATAAATGTTCTAGTTTTCCTCATTGCGGCCCGAAGGGAAGAGCGCGCTGATTGGTCGCGAGCAGCGAGCGGGTTTGAGCGCGCAAGTCGCGGCGCGCGGCCCGCCACTTAGTCTCAAGCCGTCAAAAAGGAGAGACGTGTTCACGAGTGTTTGCTTTTTTGTGTCCGTTGCCGAGATTACTGGGTCACGTCGCGTCGCATCACCGGGCGTGGATCGAGAGGATCGCGCGTGGGATTCTCGCCGAGTGGTGTAGAGAGAGAACGAAAGAAAGAGAGTGTGTGAGAGAGCCAGACCAGCACTAGGACCAGAGGAAGAGGACGCAGGCGCACTGTCTGAACGACCTGAGGCAGTAACGAGGTAGCTAAGGAAGAAGACGCGAGAGGGAGTCTAGGAAGCTCAGGAAGAAGACAAACGGTAGACAGAGATAGAGAGAGAGAGAGAGAGAGAGAGAGAGAGAGAGAGAGAGAGAGAGAGAGAGAGAGAAAGAGAGAGTTCCACGAGGAGAGGAGGAGAAAGATAGCGTAAGGAACCTAGTATGAGTGAGAGAGAGCATGATTGAGTATGTTGTGAGAAAGTCGTCTGGGAGTCGTGTGTGGGCGAGAGACGCGAGAGAATTTTGTAGGAGAAAACGCGAGTTGGATCGAGAGAAAAGCCGCGGAGAAGCGAGAGAATGTGGGATACGCTCAGAGCCGATTCTGAGAAGCCGGGGCCGCTTTGAAGAGAGGGTATACTCGAACTTTGAGTGTATTCATTCCAATCGTCCTTGAGTAACCCGACTCGAGATCCAGCGGGACCTCCTCCGAGATAGAAAGAGGAAATCGGAAACGTTTTAAATAAAATAATAGTATCACGGATTCGAGGCCGAGGATTCGACAGAGCACGTTAGCTCCTCGGATTTTGCCACATCACACGTAAATAATAAGAACTTCGGCGGGAGGTGGGGTCACAATCAGTGAAATTCCCTCTAACAGCCCCTTAACAGGTCAAAAAAATACCAAAATCGTGCATGTGTTACAAAATAGTATAATAGGCTCCTAGAGAATAAAGTAGGCTATGTATTCCCTGCGTTAAATATTTTCCAAAGAAATATTCTCTACTATATATTTTTAAATTTCTCCTTCTTGAGGTTAGGAATTCACACATACGTAAAGATTTCGTGCGTAAGTGTATATACATACACTGTACAGCCGACCAGAGAATGCGGATATTTTTACCATCTCTTATTAAAAATATGATTTTCACACATATAGATTAGTGTTTCTCTTTTTTTTCAACGAGATTTTGCAATGGAGATTAGAAGTGACTTAAAAATGTTGTTCATAATGTACTTTTGACCGCATCTAATCTCTCAGGATCAAGGGCTGGTTTCGCTGGGATGGTTAGGTTGAAATTGCTCTGTTTACCCGATTTGGAACTAGTGGCTAGGACCTCCTCAGTGAAAACTAATGATAATAAATCAGTGGTAAAGCTTGACACGCTATGTGTTGAACAATCACGGAGCTTCATTTTCGAGACAAATATATCGGAATCTCCAAGCCTTACAGTCTTCGTCTTCTGTAACAAAATAATTTTTTATAACGCGTGCATAAAAAAGATCATTTTTGGCGCCTATAAAGTATAACGCAAATAAAGTTTTCCGAGCGTCGAAAATCAAGTGAAATGTTTATAAAATCTGATCTTGTGCTCAAACATAGAAAAAACCAATGATCATCCTTAGTTGCACAATGTACTATATTATGTACGTACACTCGACGGTAACATATTCATATGGAACGCTTTTGAAATGCTCTAATCAGAGTTCTCAATTTACAAAAACTAACCAATCGCAGGTTGCGTCATTTCAAAAACAGTTTCACAGGAATATGTTACCAACGAGTGTATAGAGGAGATACGCCCAAATTAAGATGTTGACCTGCATGGGATGCCATCAGATTCCAGCTTCTGGGTCGAGATTGCGGCACTTGCGCCCGGTAGGTTAAGCTTTTAGCGTTTTGAAAGTCAGATTTCGAGGCCGTGTTTCTCGAGCGAGAGCGAAAAAAGTTTATTGGAAAGTATTGTTTTCTGCATTTTTGGAGCTGTCAAAAAATAATTTCCGTTTCTTGGCAAATCAATATTAGGCAAGTTCAATGACGCTTACCTCCATAGAGGTTTAGTAGGAAGTTTAAACTTTCAAAAAATTCCGGTGTTATACGCTATATCTTTCTTTATTCCACTGTATAACTTTAAGGCGTAATCAAACTTTTATTCCCCAGAATGGGATGAGGCATGTTATCCCAGTATGGAACGTGTTTTACTTTATCATGCTAATTGTTTGATTTAATGTTTGGTGTTACAAACAGAGAGGAGACACAGACGAAAGGCAAAAAAGTAGACGTCGGGACTCGAAATCGCGGACCCGAGAGCCAGAGGCCTGTGCTCTAACCACTCAGCTAACGTCTACGATGCATGCGGACGCTATGCATCGTAGTACGTCTCGGCGGACTTTTATCGCTGCTCGCGTTGTGCGTCTGTGACAAAGGCTTTCAAACGCTTATAATAGTCGAAAAAAGCTTTGTTTAGCCCGGAAATGCTTTGAGGAAAATTAGAAGAGAAGCTGCGATCGATTTCGGTGCATTTCGGAAATATTTCTAAAATTGATGGCAAACAAGAATAAACTGACTTAAACAAAATTTCTGCGCTTAAAGCAAACAATTTTAATGGTTTATAGACGTTCAGAATATATACGTGTTGTAATTACCGTAAATATCAACGGCGTACAGTGGAAGAAAATGGACAAAATTCCAGCCACGCGTCATTTTAAATCGTATAGCTATGAATTTTTTTTTAATCTCTTTAGAATAGCATGAAGTTTGAGCTACAGGTGCGGACATTATTGTATCACCTTCCCCTTGACCCATCCGACCCCTAGAAACCAACCCTATCAAGCCACAAGCAGGCTAACCCACCTAACCCAGGGAACAGCGAGTTCAATCGCTTCCTTTATTCTTTAAATAATTAAGTCCCACACCGCTAGCCAGCTAATCACCTAAATACCTATCCCTAACTCGCCTAACCCCTAAAAGAACCACCCCTACCAAACCACATCAGGCTAACTAACCTAACCCTGGGAACAGCAAGTTTAATCGCTTCCTTTTTCTTAAAATAATGAAAACCCACTTCACAGGCCAGACCAGAAACACGCAGAATCACGACATGTGATTCAAGACATTATTACAAGTAAATTAGTCACATTATTTGTTAGCTGTAATTATTGAATGAACTGCTAATAGTCATCTGTGTTGAAACAGATTTCTTGGAGTTGACAGGTTTCCAGTTTCATGGGTTAGGGATTGGATGATTAGGTAGTTAACTGGCTTCTGGTGTGGGACTAAATTATTTTAAGAATAAAGGAAGCGATTAAACTTGCTGTTCTCAGGGTTAAGTAGGTTAGTCTGTTTGTGGTTTGACTGGGGTGGTTTATAGGGGTTAGGGGGTAGGTGATTATGTGATTTGCTGGCTTCTGGTGTAAGGCTTAATTATTTTAAGAAAAAAAGGCGATTCAAGTTGCTGTTCCCAGGGTTAGGTTAGTTAGACTGCTTGTGGCTTAATAGTGGTGGTTTCTAGGAATCGGATGGGTTTAGGGGAAGGTGATACAATAATTTCCGCACCTGTAGCTCAAACTTCATGCTATTCTAAAGAGATTGAAAAAAAATCATGTCTATACGATTTAAAATGACGCATCGCTGGAATCTTGTCCATTTTTTCCCACTGTGCGGCGTTCCATACTGGGCAACACTTTTTCGATATCCCAAAAAATTATCTTTTACGGTTCGGCTTTTCATTTGGATATTTCGCAAAATTAATGGTATCCCCGTATAAAACATCGAAGGCTCCTATAACAGCAAGCAAATTTTCCAGTTTGAGCAACTTTCACGACCCTAATCAAAAGCTATAGCAAAATTAGCTAAGTAGTCCCATACTGGTTATTTTCTAAGCACTTAACGAATTTGCCTTGAATAAGATATTACTCTGGTGAAAATCATCAATTAAAAATTATCCGTAACCGAATCTATTTGAATGTTGAATCATGATACTAATTTCGACATGTCAATCTTATGACTTCAAAATTCTTAAGCACAAACGGGCAAATCTAATCTCTTATGCACTGACAGGCCAAACTGCAACCTATAAAAATCCTATAACTCTTATACACAGACATGCTAATTTAAAATCAACACATCCCATAACCTTAAAACTTAAATACGCTTAGAGCTAAGATCAAAAGAAAATACCCATAACTTAAAAACTCATATGCATAGCTTGATGGCTTATCTTTTAATAAGAATTATAAGATTTTAGGGTATTTAGTTTCATGAATTGCTAGCTTATGTATATGAGTTAAAAGGTTATGGCGTATTTATCTTTGAGCTTGGCCTACCTGTGTATAAGAGTTTTGAGGTTATGGGGTTTTTAGGTTAAAGCTTGGTCTGTTAGTACATAAGATTTTTGAGGTTATGAGATTTTTCTACATATAAAAATTTTGAGGTTAAGAGATATTTCGATTTAAGATTGTATTATCTGTGTGTAAGAATTTCAGGGTCTACTTTTTTAATCTTACTATACATTTTCTCATTTAATTTCTATTAAACAATATACATAAAAATCAAAAACCAATCGAACGAATTTATTTTAGTTAATCGGTTTTAATTAGAATTTTTCCAGGAAACACTACGATTTAACTCCACTTAATATTATAGAATGGTATTTAATTAATTTTTTACGTGTGTATTTTTATTTTCCCAAAATATTGGTTTCTCACAAATTCTAAACGTATTGACAAATAATAATTATAAGTGAATTGAAATAATTTGTTCCAGGACCAAAAGTTATGTATTGAGTTTGAGATCTGATCAGTGAATCATAAGAGAGATAATGAAATTTTAATAATGAACTTTTGCTTTTTGTCCAAAATGTAAATTATCCTTGAATGTCCAGGTTTCAATCTTGATACATTAAAACCTTATATTTTTATAAGATTAAATAAAATAATAACATTTTTGGAGTCTCTATTATAAAAAACAAGTATCAATGAGTCTGAAGCTAACCAGGTGTCCAGAGCACTTCAAAGCCTTTGGTGTGCTCTGCGTGCCCCAGCAGTGTCTACTTGGCCTAGGAGAGCTCATTTGCACTCTATCGCTTTTTGTAGTACTCCATGTGCCTGGATCATCTCTAGGTGGCCAAGGTGGTCTATGGTGAGTTTAGGGTAAGCAGAGCACACCTGAATACAAAAGGCTATGAACTATCGGTTCCCCAGACTCATTGATACCTTTTTTTTTTTATAATAAAAACTTCAAAAAAGTTATTATTTAATTCAATCTATTATAAATATTAAGTTTTAATGTATTATGAAATGTGTAAATTTGATAAATCTGGGTTTTAAAGAAGCTTGTCTTATACTCTCACTCGGTGTTTTGGTTGAAATTTCAACTTTTTTTTCTAAGGAACATAGAGTAATAGAAAAAATACTGGCTGATTCTACATAAAGAGGAAATAAAAAAAGGTATCTATGATTTTTCCTGTAAACCTAAAAGTATTTGAGAAATAAATATAAACTAACTTGAAATTTTTAATCTTCAGCAATTTTTAATTAAAAAACTATTAAGTTTACAGGAAAAATCATAGATACCTTTTTGTATTATCCTATCATGTAAAATCATGAGAAATTTTTTTTATCCATCTATGTTCCTTAGAAAAAAGTTGAAATTTTAACCAAAACACCGGGTGAGAGTATATATTCACAAGCTGTTATAAAAAAAAGTATCAATGAGTCTGGAGGAGTGATAACCAGGTCCCCAGAGCACTTCAAAGCCTTTGGCATCCAGGTGTGCTTTGAGTGCCCTGGCAGTGTCTAGTGGGCTTGGGATATTTTTTTTGAGGATCATGTAGTACACTCTATAGCTTTTTGTAGGCAGGTGTACTCCGTGTGCCTATACAGTCTTTAGATGGCCAAGGTGGCCTACGGCGAGGTTAGGGCTCGCCGAGCACACCTAGATACAAGAGACTATGAAGTTCACTGGAAACCTGGTTATCTGTCACCTAGACTTAAAGATACCTTGTTTGAAATTAGTTGAAGATGAGTGAAGCAGTAAAAACCAAACAAAAAACTAAGACTGATTCCTAGAACACACTAAAAATCACTTCATGATAAACCACGATATCTTTAAAAAAATATTAACCACACAAAGATTACTGAACACACTTTTGAGATAATGTTAATGACTACAATTCACACCTAAAAACCAAGCAGTGTTTAATTTACATATAAGGATGTTCTTTGGGGATACAGCAATAGAAACGAGAAAGCAAACTTTTTAATATTAACACAAAACAAAAGGAAAATTGAAGTAAATTAATAATAGAACGTGGAGTAATTTAAAAAGCTTAAGTTTTTTAAATGCCCAAAAATAGGTTAAGCATGCAGACTATGAAACTGTTTGTTTTCATCTATTTCATAGATTAAAATGATCATGATTATAAATATAATGAATCACCTGTACGGTTTCAGAATCCTCTCATCTCTTTGAGGTAGATGCTTTTGCGTCAGAATTTTTTTTCGAAGTATCTGCCTCCACCAAGCTTGGATTATCGTTTTCCTTGTTATAAGAAGATGCTGTTGCTGGATCGTGATCATTACTATTTTTAGAAGCAGATGATGTTGTTCCTGAAGACTTTAGGGTGTTTATTTCATTCTGCAAACACTCTAACCTTTCCAGTAAAGCAGCAGGATTTTTTGATTTAGATGGCGATGCGGCGTGAAGATTCTAAAATATCATTTCAAAATATTTTTATAATTTTAAGAAGCAATAAAAATTGTTGATGAGAAAATATTCAACTTACTGCAGTCAAATCAACAGTGTCATTATCGATCATCACCAGAGTCATTGTCTTCCTCCTTCAAATTGAAAATGATACAGGTATTTATTTAAATAATTATAAACTGGTTCACAATGTATATATACAGAGGGTTTCAAACCGTCTTCTCCTTATATCATTTAGGATGTTTTAAACATTGTAAGGATTGGACGTGTGGTGTGACATACTAATATGGATATTGAAATAGCTACAGCACAAATTTATAATACAAGAAAATGTAACGACATGTAAAAATGTAATATTTAAAGCTTTGCAAATGTTACAAAAACTGGGGGTATGATTTCAAACACCCTGTGTATACATAAAGTTGCACTATGAACATTTTTGCATTTCTTTCTCAGGATTTTTTGATTTAGATGGCGATGCGGCGTGAAGATTCTAAAATATCATTTCAAAATATTTTTACAATTTTAAGAAGCAATAAAAATTGTTGATGAGAAAATATTCAACTTACTGCAGTCAAATCAACAGTGTCATTATCGATCATCACCAGAGTCATTGTCTTCCTCCTTCAAATTGAAAATGATACAGGTATTTATTTAAATAATTATAAACTGGTTCACAATGTATATATACAGAGGGTTTCAAACCGTCTTCTCCTTATATCATTTAGGATGTTTTAAACATTGTAAGGATTGGACGTGTGGTGTGACATACTAATATGGATATTGAAATAGCTACAGCACAAATTTATAATACAAGAAAATGTAACGACATGTAAAAATGTAATATTTAAAGCATTGCAAATGTTACAAAAACTGGGGGTATGATTTCAAACACCCTGTGTATACATAAAGTTGCACTATGAACATTTTTGCATTAACATCAAAATGAGTAGTCGATATAATATAAAAATCAACTCACAGTTTCTTCAAATAATTTTTTGGCTACTTGCTTGCTTATAGTTTTCTCTGATTTTTTAGAATTAGTTTTAAAAGTTTTATATTTGTGATCTGTATCACTGGCTTCATCGTCAGAGTTAAACTTCCTCTTCAATGCTTTTC
Organism: Nasonia vitripennis; assembly: GCF_009193385.2. Classification (NCBI taxonomy): domain Eukaryota; kingdom Metazoa; phylum Arthropoda; class Insecta; order Hymenoptera; family Pteromalidae; genus Nasonia; species Nasonia vitripennis. The sequence continues at coordinate 322,493 of NW_022279659.1, forward strand.
TTGCACTCTTTGTAACTTTTGATACACCTTCCTTTCTATAAAGCTTTTCAGCTGCTCTCACATCGACCCACCCTAAAAAGAATAATTTTTTTCACGCTTAAAATGTATGAACGATACCATGGTAATCTCAGTTTGATTAGCAATAAAGAGGTTAGAATCTACAAAGCACTGACAATTATTATTTCAAATGACTCTATTGCTCGTTTCCAAACTTTTATTTAAAAGAGGGTAAATTAATCGATCACTACGAGTTAAACTTAAAATTACAGGGTCAATCCATGCTTATTCTCCTTTTCTTCCGTTTCATCCACTGACAATAATGATCAACTTTCTCATAAAAATAAACAGTTGTTACAGAAGGTAAGAACAAATTGGTGTATACTTACTACCATGTGCCAAAATCTTAACAGCATACTTTTGAAATTTGGCTTTCTCTAGTTTTTTCTTCATAATTTTCACTGATGATACACTTTTGCAGTCAGGCCATGAAATAGATCATTTTTGCCCATTTGCAATAATATTTTCAATATCTCTTTGATGAGATTTTTTTAGCCAAGACAGATAGCCAGTGACAGCCTTTTGTTGGTTGGAAAATAGTACCAATATACACTCGTTATTATTCATCGCACGCTTCTTCAATTTGAACTTAAAAACGATAGGTAAGTAACTTATACACTTTATAAGTAGTTACACTTCCTTGCCGGTTTTTATTTCACTATCTAATGTAAACGGCTTTTATACGACTAATCAATAAATGGCTACGTATACGAGTCAACAGACGTTGTCAAGAAGAACCAATTCGATTATTTTTCGTAACTAAGTACGATAAATAAACAAATTGCTCTTCTTCTTGACAACGTCTCGTTTCGATCGATAAGCCTATGTTGTTAACGTCTGCATTCTAAGTCCATGCGGTCGCCACATTACGAAGCTTTTAGCAGACGAAGAACAATAACGGAATAAGCATAGGTATACTTTATTAAGGTGCGTTTATTTTTCTAGACGAGAAATCTGGAAATGGTGTAGGTGCAGCTGTTTGATTGTCAAGATAAAGTCTTGTTTTAAGCTATTCAGAGATTTGATTGTGCACCAGCCACTCCAGCGCCTTGGATAGGAAACAAAGTAGAGAGATCGGACGGTAGTCTGTTACAGCTGTTGGAGAGTTGATCTTGTTTAATGCTCTTACGAGCAATGACTTCCAGGCGGAAGGAAAGCGTGCCTCGCTCATAGACAGGTTGAAAATTTGACAAAGTAAAGGAGCGAGTATTGGCAATGCTTTGGATATTACAACCTGTGGGATGCCATCGCTTGCTTAAAAGGTCACGAAGAGCCGCGGTGAACCACGGGTGACGCTTACGTCCAGGTGTCACAGTCTTTAATGGGGCGAGATGATTTATGGCTTTCGTGATGTTGTCATTAAGGATTGTAATGCATTCGTCAAGTGATGGCGTGGTGAAAGATGACCAGTCATATGCGCTAAGGAAGTCCCTTAGCTTCTTAGCACAAATTCCTTTGTAGTTTCTGTAGGTGTATGTAGCAGGTACGTGGCGTGGAATCTGTACGTCGAGTGTGGCTGTGATAAGGTCATGTCCGTTGATGAAACGAGTGTCTGTCTTCCAATATGAGAGTAGGCGATCCTGCTCATAGATTAAGCATAGGTCGAGCCAGGTGTCAGAGTCCTGTCTGTGATGGGTTGTACCATATGGCACAGAAGTAAGGGAGTTTTCGTCGATGAAAGCCTTGATGAAGTTGGCGTCTTCAGACGAGGAAAGCTGGTCTGCATTAAAGTCTCCCATGATGACCTTCGTGGAGTAATTGTGCATATGTGTTGTTAGTTGTTCAATGAAATTAGATCCCTGGATAAAGGGAGAATGAGGAGGGCGATACACAACCCCCACGAAGATGGGCGATATTTCCTTAGCTGTGATTTCACAGAAAAGATACTCCGGCTTACCTGGTTTGCCCGACCATTCACCGTCAGATGACGAAATAATACTAGCTGTCAATGAGTAATGAATGTAGAGGGCCACACCTCCACCGTTCCTGTTTCTGTCCCGTCTGTACAGAGTGTAGTGGTCCAGTGAAGGGATGGACGATATCTTGTCGCTTAGCCAGGTCTCAGTTACAGCTATTACGTGGAAGGGGGAACGAGTGGACAAGAAGAACCTGATCATCTCAATGTGACCCGTAAAGGAATTCGCATTGAAATGACAGACCCTTAGGCCCCCAGACAGAGACGCTTTAGAAGTAGATGTGGATGAGTTTAATGTTCTAGATGGTGGTTTTTGGTGGGATGATGTGTATGTGTTTTAGTGTGTGGTGTCCGTGTTGGCTGTTGGCGGCGTGCGGGCTAAAAAAGCTTCAAGATCAGCATCTGTAGTGATGATGGTGGCCCGTTCGTTGTCCTCGCCAGAACGGATGAAGATCCTGCCGTCTCTCACGAAAGAGCGGCATCCCCTTCTCTTCTTTGCCTCCAGCCTGTCCTTGACTCGCAGCTTGTGGATGTATGGAGGAAGCAGCTCATTGATGTTGATGAGTCCCTGGTGGTCTGGGCAGAGAGCTCTCGCTTCCTCCAGTAGTGCATCATCCAATTCACTAGTGTGAAGCTTGCGTTTCCTGGCTTTGGCCACTATGATGGAGCGAGCCAGCGCACTGGAAGAGAGAGTGACAGCTAGAGGTGGGAGTCTGCTGTAACCTTGCGCATTGATGTTCTTTGCGTCAAGTCTCCCCATGATCCTGACGGCTGCCACGTCCCGCTTCAGAACCGTGGGATCCAGTGCAGCCAGGACGGAGAAAGCCAGGAGTTGCAGTGACGTCTCCTGAGTATAGGCCAGGCCGGTCATCACCACCACATTGCCCGCAGAGCGCTCCTGCCTCCTCTTGATCTCAGCCAGCTCGCTGCGGAGGTTGTTGATCTCCTCCGAGGCCGGGGCAATGCTGTTGTTCTGCTGCTCTGCGGAGCTCCTTGACGACAGTTCTTGGTATTGTATGATGGAGGACTCGACATTGCTTAGCCGAGTCTTGAGCGCAGGCAAGTTGTCAAGGGCTTTGAGGCTTTTTTCTAGGGGGCCAAGTCTCTTCTCGATTCGTGAGACCCTTTCAGACACGGTTTTTTGTGCCTGAAGGGCCTCATTTTGGACCCTCCTGATGTCGTTCAGTGCCGCGAAGATATCCTCGAGGGACCCCTCGATGGACGTCGCCTGTGTTCTTGCAGGCGACTGGATTCTGGAGCCGGCAAGAGATGAGAGCACAGACTTATTCTTCTTGGGCACACCTGTTACAGGTATGCCCTTGGCGGATGTGTTTGCCGTTGCTGCTGTCGCTGCCGCCGATTTCGCCCTCGTCTGCGTGATCTTGGGCGTGACGATGGCGTATTCACCTGCACAGGCAGCACAGGCGAGTGTGGGAGCATCTCCCACCATTATGGACCGTAGAGCGACGCAAATGGTGTGGAAATGCTCGTTACACAACTCACAGGTCCTCATTTTTCCCCTGGCTGCTTTGTTGCAGTGAGCACACGTAACTGGCGTTTCGGCATTTTTCCCACCAATTCCGCTCATTTTAGACGATGTTATGTCTCTGTCGATAACTTACTGTGTTTGATGGTGTTGATCCGTCTGTCCAACAGGTGGCTCCACGTGGATCACTTAGAGGGAAAAAGAGACGCCGTGCAGCGAGGAGAGAAGCCGTGCGTGTTATCATTTTTTCTGTAAACCTAATAGTATTTGAGAAATAAATATAAATTAACTTGAAATTTTTAATCTTCAGCCATTTTTAATTAAAAAACTATTAAGTTTACAGGAAAGAACATAGATACCTTTTTTATTTTCCCTTTATGTAGAATCAGCCAGTATTTTTTTTTTTTTATTACTCTATGTTCCTTAGAAAAAAAGTTGAAATTTCAACCAAAACACCGAGTAAGAGTATATATTCACAAGCTAGTTAAAACCCAGGTTTATCAAATTTACGCATTTCATAATACATTAAAATGTTATACTTTTAATAGATTGAACACAATAATACCTTTTTTGAAGTCTCTCTTATAAAAAAAGGTATCTATTAGTCTGGAGGACTAATAATCAGGTTACCAGAGCACTTGATAGCCTTTACTATCTAGGTGAGCTCTGCATGTCGTTACAGTGTCTGGTTGGTTCAGGATGTACGTTTATCTCGAGGGCCAGGTAGTGCACTCCATAGCTTTTTGTAGGTAGGAGTGCTCTGGAGGCTTGGTTAATGTCATGGATTTTTTGAAAAATTTAAACTTAGATAATTTATTACAAATTTTGACTTACAAAAATAATATCCAATTTTCAAAACTTGGGTATACGTAAAATGAAACTTGACATTATAAGCTATATTTATAATTCTATAACTGATAAAGACTTGAAATTTTGCATATAAGTACCCCTGCTAAAAAAGTTTGATAGAAGTTGATAGAAATCGATAAGAAATCTTTGAGTCCTAGTGGAAATAATTGTGTGTAACACCAAAATTTTTATTTAAAAAACACGCAAATATTGTACAAATTGTGCCCGCATTTTAAAAAAACGTAGACGATCGAGATACAAAAAAATTAGATTTTAGGTTTGTGCGAGAGGAGACTCCTCCCAAAATTTCAGAAAATTGCGTGAGATATCGCATCTCATACATTTTTCGCTTACGAAACTATAAGGCACTTCCGTGTCGCAGTCGTGCCTAATAATTATAATTAAAAGTGATAGACTCAATCTTTTTAAAATTTTATCGATTTCTACTGTAATTTTTCATATAGAATTTTATCGACTTATATTGATCTTATCGCGTTTTATAAAGTTTTAATGCAAAAAACGATATTAAACGTTAGACTCAAAGTCAATAAGAAATCTTATCGATTTTTATCAACTTCTATCGATTTCTTTTTAGCAAGGACGTTTCATCTAAATATACAATAACAAAATTGCTTAAGGTTGTCTGATCTGTTGAAAATATCAAGGTTGATATGAAAGTTGATATCAACCTTGATGCAAGTTTAATTTAACTTTGATACCATCCTTATTGATTCTACCTTGAACTGAATTAATAACAAACGCGGATTGCGGGCTCATATGATAGCCTATGATAGGCTCAACGTTAATAATGCATCAATAAAAGCATTCGTTGTTAAAATTTATAATCCTATACGAGCAACAATTCAAAATCGCAAATTCAAAATGGCCAATCATTGCACACTTGCTCCCTATTACATGGCTCTAAAAATTGGTTTCCCGTCGGGTTTTGAATACCGATAAACTAAAATTTGAGATAGTAAATTAAATATGGCTGACTATTGCACATGTTTTTCCATTATATGGCTTTAAAAATTGGTTTCTCGTCGGATTTTCACTACCTCTAAACCAAAATTGAGATCCTAAATTCAAAATGGCCGATCATTGCACACGTGTTTTTCCTTTATATTGCTCTAAAAATTGGTTTCTCGTCGGATTTTGACTACCGCTGAACCAAAATTTGGGATCGCAATTTTCAATTTTGAGGTTAGGAATCCGTTTTTCATCAGTATCTCGTTAAAAAGGTCTTTTTCACGAACAACCGACAAAATTTCCGCCCCATACATGGGGTTCCAAATATTGATTTCCTAGTGGAGTGATATCATCAGATTATAGATTCTTAACCGCAAAATTAAAAATCTGATTATACTACCTCATGGAGTGGTCGATATTCGAGGCCCCTTTCGTACAGAGCAAAAATTTTGTCCGTTTTTTGTGAAAAGGCTTCCTTAACCGACGAAAAAATAAATTCTAACCTTAAAATTTAAAATCTGATAATACCACCCGACAAAGTGGTCGATATCCGAGACCCCACGTATAGGGCCGAAATTTCGTCCGTTTTTCGCGAAAAGCCTTACTGAATGAGATACCAACGAAAAACGGATTTCTAATCTCAAAATTGAAAATATGACTATACCACTCCACCCTTGGAAATATCGTCACCTATAGTTTTCCATCATTTTGCCAACGTTTTCAGTATCGGTTGGCGAAAATTCCTGTTATTTTTCTTACAGTTTTTCAGTCACGGTTGGCATACCTCTGATGAAATTTTTACAAAAGTAAAAAACTTCAAATAAACTTCATTTACAGCACAAAAAATGCATTCACGATACTATCGATGAACAAACATACGATTTAATAATTAACCCACTTTACAGCGTGAAATTAGTAAATGAAACAATTGTGTGTAGGTAAGAATTTGGGGTTAAAAGAGCATGTGGCTCAAGAACGGGCTCGAGCGCGGCACTCATGTCGCGCATGCGCGCCAGCTGCAGAAGTAGGCTCATACAAGACTTTATATAGTGTATTTGTTCAGTCTATAATATAATCTTAGCCTTAATCAACATCCAGCTTTGTCATTTCTCTTGATCCTGTCTGTTCCCCTTTTCCTACCCTAGCTCCTATTTAGGAGTGTAGAAGAAGAGATCTCTCACTCTCTAAAGCGGTGACCAGAATACTCGCAATCCGCGAGTCATCACGCGGTGCCATTTTCGACGCCTTGCCATTTCACGAAGCCTCAACCGCGAGCTCGCTTTCTTCAGAGCTCGCTTCAGCTTCCTCTCCTGGCAGCCTTTCGCTTAACTGAAGCTTCACATGTTATCTCGTGTGCCGCGCGCCAGCGACTTCATCACCAGCAACAACAAACATCGCTTACCGCGCAGTGCCAAGGCCAACTTTGCCAGCGCGCCGATGCCGCGTCAACCGCCATCGCGGGTACATCATCGCACGTCTAGCATACGCTGCACGCTTCACGTTGATATTTTCAGCCGTTCCATCATCGCGTCATTTCGCGCCGAGCTGCGTTATGTCGTGCGCGCGCCCCACTTTCACGCTTTACCGCGTCTCGCACGGCACATCGAGAAGCCGCATGCCTCGCTCGCATCGACAGACGCCACGCAGACCAGCTCATCCCTGGGCCAACAAATCGCTAACGACGACGCCGACGGTCGCGGACGAGCTTATCGCTCCGGATTTTGCAGATATCGCAGCCAGCTGATCGCCGTCGTCCAGCTCGCTAATCATCGCATGGCAGCATAGCGGAATTGTCGACTTGGCAGAAGCATTTCATCACGCAGTATCATCTTCGACTGCATCCTGGGCACCGACGTCCTAGCATATCCCGACACCCGAGGATTCTCAGCGAAAGACGCCTTTCAAGGCCGACAACCCAGGGCTCCGGGTCGTCGGCTTCAACATCACCGACAGCCAACATTGTGCCGTCGACCCGTGTTCAATATTTATTAACATTTGGCGCTGTCAGAGTGCTAGCAGAATGCCTGCTGGGAGTGCTGCTCGCCATGACAGCATTCTGTCGGAACGAAATTCCCGCCGAATGTTGGCTTTGTTGGCTGCGAAACTTAGAAAATTTTCAGCCGCACAATTCAAGAAATAAGGCTTTTCAATGTATTATATTTTAAGGCTGTTGATTTTGTTAATTTGGGCTATTATTTATCCACCGGACTTTGTTCCTTGCCAATTTTTATTAATTATATTATTATGGCTATTCTTTCATGGCTACCGAATTTATAGCAGCCTGCCAGTTTCGCGCCTTACACGAAATAAGCGGCGAATATCAATGTTGTTAAACGCGTTAATAATAATTTTGGTGATTGTTTATTACAATAACTTGCAACTTTATTAACATCAACAGCTGCTCGCAGTACATAAGGACACAATTAGCTACGACTTGTAACAAGTGTTCGTGGTCGAGTCGTAAAGTGCCAGCCTGCTAACTTGGTTCAGGGTTCGATCCCCGTTAGGGTTTTAATTTTTTTGTTTTTTCGCTTAATTTAAGTGCCGGCGCGATGCTTGCACCGCGTGTCTTCATTGTGCTCAACACAATGCCATCATTTCCGTGTCCCGGAGCAGGGGTACCTGGACGTCACGCGAGGCCCATTCCGAGCAGTCTCGGTGCCGTCATTCGGCCGACATTATGTTATCGGGGAAACATCTCTTATTTGACACAGTATGGCACGGTATGGCACACCATGGCACACTTTGGCACACTTTGGCACATTAAGGATATCTCGCCGTCCGCACGCTAAAACATTGCCACTGCACGATGCCGTCATATCGTACGTCATATTGTATGTGTTGTCCTAGTAGTACATAACAGTACATAATTTAATAAAAAAAAATAATTTTAGCGTTGGCAAGACTTTAACCTGAATCCTTTGGGTTAGTAAGTTGGAGGTCTACCACTGAGCCACGAGTACTCGTTACAGTTAATATAAAAATTTAGACTCATGTACTTCAAGTAGCTTTAAATAACTAGTCCTTTTACAATATTAATTAACAATTCCTCGGTATTGCTTTAAAGCTGCTGCCCGCCGTAAATGTTGGAAAAACATGCCTTAACAGGGAAATCCGCCAGGAATCCAAGTTTTCCACATTTGCCAAAGTATGCCAAGGTATGCCAAAGTGTAGTGAATTTCCGAATCTGAATACTTTGGAGCATTATGGCATACTATGGCACACTTTGGCACACTTTAGCACAAAATCCATTTCTACTAGGGTTACATAAGATTTTGACGTGAGATCTCACATGAGATTTAGCAATAGGGTTTACACACTGGGGTGTATAAAAAAACATATTTTTTCTCAAACTAAGCTAATATATTTTAAAATAATATTTTCAGATATATTTGGGCACAAGGTTTTAATATTTTTGAACACAGTATATTTTTTTCCTTCCCTGTACAGTATTGCTTCTATTAGTATCTTGTATTAGAAATAGTCGAATTGAAATATTGTATGTCTAATAGAAAGACCAAATTGATAAAAATATTATTTTGCTGGTAAAAAATGTTAAAGTGAAACTCTTCAATAAAGCATTAATAATATCTAGAATTGACGTCAAAGCGTCTTAATTTTATCATCACGTTAATTCCATCGACACATATATTTATTACAATCAGACGATATTATTATGTTAAATATATTTTGTTTTAGGGTTGTATAGCTGATTCGCAACTATACGATGGATGTGACTTGTCAAGAGCGGAAAGTGAATTACTCATTTTAAGCTTATCTCTTCGCCATCTTCCACATAATCATTCAGTGAACCAGAGCATAAAGAGTGTTACTATTATCCTGACTGCCCTGCCAATCTCAATTTTTAACAGGTATTGACAGAGTAGAATGTGAATTCTGTCAAAAAATATACTTTTAAAGTAGGTTGCATGATGAAGGAACTATCTTTTATTATTTGCCATTGAAAAATCAGTTAATAGAACTGATGCAATGAACTTTATACTTAAATATTCGGAAAGAACGCGAAGAAAGTGACGTTATTAATACCGAAGTTTATAAGGACATGCGCAGAAGAAATATTATTTCTGAAAATGATATTACTATACAGTGGAATACCGATGGTGTATCATCGTTTCGATCATCAAATAGAGGAATAACGCCGGTAATTGTAACTGTAAATGAACTCCCATATCGATTGCGAAAAAAGAACGCTCTACTTACAAGCTTGTTCTACGGAAGTAAACCCCCTATAAACGTGTATTTAAAGCCATTTATTAATGAACTGAAAGGATTGACTAAAAAAGGTTTTAAATGTGTTCCATACGGATGTAAACAAGAAATCACTGTAAAAGTTCACACCATTTTTGCAAAAGTAGATTCAATTGCTAGGCATCAAGTACAAAATAAAATCCAACATAATGGACGATGTGGATGCTCTTATTGTGATCATGAAGGAGAAACAGTAGTCGTAGGTAGAGGTTTTTCAAGAATGTACTGCGGGTCGGAAGGTAACCTTAGATCGCACGAACAATATATAGAAGATGCTAAACTTGCCATAGAAAGTGATGAAATCGTACGAGGCATCAAGGGTCCATCAATTGCATTAAAAATTCCAACCTTTGACATGATTCACGGCTTTCCGCCTGATTATATGCATTCCTGTCTTTTGGGAGTCGGAAAACTCTTCGGAACTGAATGGTTCGATTCCAAAAACAGTGATAAAGACTGATATATGGGTCTAAAGTTAAATGAATTTAACAATCGGTTTAGCAATTAAGCCTCCAACCGAGATAACAAGATTTCCTAGAACTATTACTGATTCAAAAATAAAGGCTAGTGAGTGGAAAAATTTCATCTCTACTATTCGGTTCCTTGTTTAAGTGGTTTAATTCCAAAAAAGTATTTAAAACATTGGCTACTTTTTGTATTTAGTATGAATACCTTTTTACAACAAAAAATTACTGATGAAATGTTTTCACTTGCTGAAAATGCATTGTATAAATTTGTTAACCGTATTGAACACTTGTATGGCAAAGAATTTATGAAATATAATGTACACATACTTTTACATATACCAATGTATGTTAAAAAGTATGGTGCTCTTTGGGCTTGGTCTGCATTTCCATATGAACATTTCAATGGGGTCATACAGCATTTATTTCATGGCACTCAATTAATTTCCTTGCAAATCTGCAGAGCATACAATAAAATTAGAAACGTGCGAAATAACTCTTACGTTTTCAGTAGTCCAAATTGCAGCGAACAAGGTAGAAAACAATTTATTTCTATAATGAATCAATGCAAAATACAGCGTTGCATTGACTATGGACCCCATTTGAGGGTATTTGGAATACCAAATGAATTCAAATTATCATTGAAAACCAAACTGATTATTGAACAGCTATTAAGACAAGAAATCGAAAGTGATGCTCATGTGTATGAACGCTTCATTTACAAGAATTCACTCTTCTATACAACGAAATACAGAAGATTAAAAAAGAGAGATAACTATACTGTTTTAACTTACAACAATGAACTTACCGTGCTTACTGATTTAATTGTTGTTCGAGAACTGCAAAGTAATCATGAAAACTACATTTTACTAGGAACAAAGCTAATGGTTGTAGATGAAAAAATCTGTAAAATCGACAACATTTCAACGAACCTATTTTCATTCATCGTCAGAAAAACGAGCGAAATTGTCAGTATAAATCTATCATCTATAATGAAAAAATGCATCATGGTACCTCTCAACACAGATAAGTGGTATGTTGTACCACTTGTAAACAATCTGGAAACGGATTAAGACTACATATTTAATCATAAGAAAATTGTAATTATTATAAAAATATTGATTTTATTACTTGCTAATACGTTTCAAATGTACAGTGAATGTAGTTGATGGCTACGTCCAAGGTTTTAAAATTGATTATTCATCCGATGTTTCGGGCAATTAAGTTTTCTTCTTTAAAAGCTGGTCAATTTTCATAAAACATTCAAGGATGATTACACGTACCATTGGGGAACCAAAAACGTTAAAATATAATTGATTTAATATAATATATTTCTTTATTACATTAACAGATTTAGTTTTATACGTTGTTTTCTAAAATCTAACAGCTCAACGATGATGTATTACACGTGCCATAGATTTTCATGGCACTCATTTTGATTAAAAAATGTATCTATGAGATTGTAGTAATATACAACAAGATATAAATAAAATGTTTGATTGGTCATTTGCAAATAGACTTACTTATATTTTTGACTAACGTTTGAACAATACAAAATAAAAATAAAGTTATTGGGATAAAGAACCTACGTGTATTTCTTAATTCCAACCTTCCATACGATTAACTTCAATTATGTAGTAAGTATATGCAGCGTATCAACAGTTGTAGGTTTCATTACTAGATTTTTGAATGATTTTAAAAACCACCAAACTGTAATTAAACTAGTATTTTTCGTTAATAGGTCATAAAGTACCCCTTTACGCATGTATAACAAACATATTCTTTGCCCTGAGTACGAATGAGTGACTTTCCGCATTATTGAAAATGGCTTGTAAGGAACTACTGCGCTATTACATACTCGATTTGCACTTTATGCACAGTGTATATAAAAATCTTCATAACACACTGATTTCGATGCCTAAAGTAGCTTGTTACGCACACAATAGCAAAAAACTAATGCACACAGTAATCAGTATGAAGCATAGTATTCTTCATCGGGAGAAAGAAAATGCGTAGTTAACAATAGTTTTTGTATTAGGTCGAAAAAATTAAGATGGACTGCAGTTATTTACGTTCAAATGGCAGATATAATATCAAACATAAAGTTAAAGAATTATCTATCATGGCAAAATAATTTTATACGGCCTGTAGAGGAACTTTATTTGAACAAAAGATTACTTATTGCAACTAAATTAGAATGAGGCCTGTAGTTTCTATACTTTTAAACAAAAGTTAGGAATAATTGATATCTATAGTGTTGAAGTGGTCGTTCTCCATCTCGGAAAAAAAGGGCTGACAGTTGTTTTTCTGTAGTAACGTAAAAGTTTACATAAAATCCGATCAAATAATAATATCTTGTAGTTCTCGTTTACAATCAGTCCGAACAAACATAAAAATATGCAGTAGTTTCTCAGTAGTTAAGCAACAGTGTAGAAGCAGAACAAACAAGTACAAAATATTCTGTAGTTTTTCAGTAGTTAAGCAATAGTCTACGAACAGTCAAAAAATAATGAAAATATATCCTGTAGTTTTCCAGTAGCTCAGATATAGTCCACGAACAGCCAAAAAATAATGAAAATATATCCTATAGTTTTCCAATAGTTCAGATATAGTCCACGAGCAGTCAAAAAATAATCAAAATATATCCCATAGTTTTCCAGTAGTTCAGCAATAGTCTACGAGCAATCCGCGCGACTACAAAAATATATTGTAGTTTTCCAGTAGTTCAGATATAGACCACGAGCAGCCCGAAAATAATCAAAATATATCCTGTAGTTTTCCAGTAGTTTAGATATAGTTTACAGGCAGTCCGAAACTAATAAAAATATATCCTGTATTTTTAAACATTAGTTAAGCAATAGTCTACGAGCAGAAAGAAAATAATAAAAATATATCCTGGAGTTTTCCAGTGTTCAGATATAGTCCACGAGCAGTCAAAAAATAATAAAAATATATCCGGTAGTTTTCCAGTAGTTAAGATATAGTCTACGAGTAGTTCGAAAATAATAAAAAATTATCCTGCAGTTTCCAGTAGTTGAACAATAGTCTACGAGCAGTCCGAAAATAATAGAAAAGTATCCTGTAGTTTTCCAGTAGTTGAGCAATAGTCCACGAGCAGTCAAAAAATAATGAAAATATATCCTGTAGTTTTCCAGTAGCTCAGATATAGTCCACGAGCAGTCCGAAACTAATAAAAATATATCCTGTATTTTTTAACATTGTTAAGCAATAGTCTACGAGCAGAACGAAAATAATAAAAATATATCCTGTAGTTATCCAGTAGATGATCTGTAGTCCACGAGCAGTCAAAAAATAATGAAAATATATCCTGTAGTTTTCCAGTAGCTCAGATATAGTCCACGAGCAGTCCGAAACTAATAAAAATATATCCTGTATTTTTTAACATTGTTAAGCAATAGTCTACGAGCAGAACGAAAATAATAAAAATATATCCTGTAGTTATCCAGTAGCTGATCTGTAGTCCACGAGCAGTCAAAAAATAATGAAAATATAACCTGTAGTTTTCCAGTAGTTCAGATATAGTTTACGGGCAGTCAAAAAATAATAAAAAATATATCCTGTAGTTTTCTAGTAGTTGAACAATAGTCGACGAGCATTCCGAACATAATAGAAAAGTATCCTGTAGTTTTCCAGTAGCTGAGCAATAGTCTACGAGAAGCTCAAAAATAATAAAAATATATCCTGTAGTTTTACAGTAGTTCAGATATAGACCACGAGCAGCCCGAAAATAATCAAAATATATCCTGTAGTTTTCCAGTAGGTCAGATATAGTCCAGGAGCAGTCGAAATATAATGAAAATATATCCTGTAGTTTTCCAGTAGGTCAGATATAGTCCACGAACAGTCTAAATATAATAAAAATATATCCTGCTGTTTTCCAGTAGTTCAGATACAGTCCACGATCAATCCGCGCGAATACAAAAATATTCTATAGTTTTCCAGTAGTTAAGCAATAGTCTACGAGCAGTCGAAAAATAATGAAAATATATCCTGTAGTTTTCCAGTGGTTCAGCTTTAGTCCACGAGCAGTCCGAAAATAATGAAAATATATCCTGTAGTTTCCCAGTAGGTCAGATATAGTCAACGAGCAGTCCGAACCTAATAAAAATATATCCTGGAGTTTTCCAGTGTGCAGATATAGTCTACAAGCAGCCCAAAAATAATGAAAATATATCCTGTAGTTTTCCAGTAGGTCAGATATAGTCCACGAGCAGTCAAAAAATAATGAAAATATATCCTGTAGTTTTCCAGTAGTTCAGATATAGTTTACGGGCAGTCAAAAAATAATAAAAATATATCCTGTATTTTTTAACATTGTTAAGCAATAGTCTACGAGCAGAACGAAAATAATAAAAATATATCCTGTAGTTATCCAGTAGCTGATCTGTAGTCCACGAGCAGTCAAAAAATAATGAAAATATATCCTGTAGTTTTCCAGTAGCTCAGATATAGTCCACGAGCAGTCCGAAACTAATAAAAATATATCCTGTATTTTTTAACATTGTTAAGCAATAGTCTACGAGCAGAACGAAAATAATAAAAATATATCCTGTAGTTATCCAGTAGCTGATCTGTAGTCCACGAGCAGTCAAAAAATAATGAAAATATAACCTGTAGTTTTCCAGTAGTTCAGATATAGTTTACGGGCAGTCAAAAAATAATAAAAAATTATCCTGCAGTTTCCAGTAGTTGAACAATAGTCTACGAGCAGTCCGAAAATAATAGAAAAGTATCCTGTAGTTTTCCAGTAGCTGAGCAATAGTCCACGAGCAGTCAAAAAATAATGAAAATATATCCTGTAGTTTTCCAGTAGTTCAGATATAGACCACGAGCAGCCCGAAAATAATCAAAATATATCCTGTAGTTTTCCAGTAGTTTAGATATAGTTTACAGGCAGTCCGAAACTAATAAAAATATATCCTGTATTTTTTAACATTGTTAAGCAATAGTCTACGAGCAGAACGAAAATAATAAAAATATATCCTGTAGTTTTCCAGTAGTTTAGATATAGTTTACAGGCAGTCCGAAATTAATAAAAATATATCTTGTATTTTTTAACATTAGTTAAGCAATAGTCTACGAGCAGAACGAAAATAATAAAGAGATATCCAATAGTATTCCAGTAGGTCAGCTGTAGTCCACGAACAGTCAAAAATTAATAAAAATATATCCTGTAGTTTTCCAGTAGCTCAGATATAGTCCACGAGTAGTCCGAAACTAATAAAAAAGTATCCTGTAGTTTTACAGTAGCTGATCTGTAGTGAATAAATTGCAAAATAAATTCAACATCAAAAAAAAAAGAAGTTATTTCGCGAAGTCTTTGTTTGCCTTGAGAGCAGACAAGACCGAATTAAGTTTTTAGCTATATTGAGATTCGAATGATTTTATTATTACTGATTTTACGATTTTCACTGATTTTAATATTTTTGAAGGAAATTAAATAAAATAACACTTTTTATGGGAAAAAGTCCGCAGACATAAAAAACCCAATTTATTAAGAAGAACACAAGAAAAAAAAAACGTTGATTAAGAATACAAAACTGCGAGTGAAGTCGACACAAAGAAAAACGCCGTTGAGCGCGCACGCAACACGCGGTACACGCAAATCACACATTCACATGCACACACGATTGTTCAATTTTATTGTTGCTGTCACAGTTTGACAAAAGAAAAGAAAACCGAACGTGGGTCGGTTGATGAACGCAACACGCGACTCGTGGGGTCCCGTATATACGTCGCTATGCCACAACAAAGGCAAACCGCTCGTGGGTCGGTTATGAATAAAATGCGATTTAATTGAATATTAAACTCGCGATATTAGTTTGAACTTTATAATCGTAATCGCGTAAAGCAAAGTCAACAACGAGGAAGACTTCCGCTCGTTGGAATGGCTGTCGACTGACTGACTGGCATGCACCCGCACGGGAAGATGGCAAAAAACGTGGCGCGAATGCGCGCGCAAGAACGAAGCGCCCGGCAGGTGCTGCCACCACCTCGTGAGCCGTGTTGCGACGCAACATACTCCCGGGGAAGATTGCAGAATCGGAGTTATAATTTTACGAGATGACGCAAATAGAGTTCAAAAAAGATACAAGCAACGCTTAATTAATCGCAACATGAAGTTTATAACTAATTATATCGACGAACAATAATATATTTACAAACGTTAAACTTACATTTTAACGCTAATCTTGATTTTACTTGACAAGGAACAGACTAGACAAGTAATAGATCAGTTTCCTTTGGAGTGACTGATCTGTTGATCACAGATGATTATCCTAATGAACAATATTTACAAGAGATAGCTTAAACCTATGAAGATAAAATACTACTTAATAACTAGAGGGAACCTCAACCATCTTGAAACCTAATACCCGAATTTTCCGTATTAAGCATCGCGTCGCAAAACCCAAGCTTCGCGCTTGACTCCTGAGCTTCTGGCAGTAGAAATTCCGGATCTACTTCTCGCGGGCCAGGTATATAAGGTGCTACACAGAATACGACGTGGCTCAACTCATTTATGGCAAGCCAAATCGCGCACATCTGTGGCAAAAATCGGCATTACAAAACGACGCTAATGGTGAGGTTCCGATGCGGTCGCTAACGGTCATAACAATTTGCTAATCTAAGTCGTGGGAAGAATACACAAACGGGTGATGTTACGCTTGTAGATGCCGGTTGAAGTCTTGACAGAAGCTACTCGAGCGATGCCGTCACTCCCAGGATGTACCTCGACGATCACACCCAGTGGCCATCTTGAACAATAGGTGATATCGTCCATTAGAATCACCACCGATCCAACGATGAGTTCCGCAGTAGAGTCATGCCATTTTTGGCGGGTTTGCAATTCATGCAGGTACTCCTTATGCCATTTATTCCAGAAGTCCTGGCGCATTTTGGTAAGGAATTTGTACGTCGAGAGTCGATTTCCTGGAACTGAAAAGACAGATTTTTCTGGTAAGACATTGAATGGACGTCCTACTAATAGATGAGCAGGAGTAATGGACACAGGATCGTTGGGGTCAGTAGAAAGCGAACAGAGAGGACGAGAATTGAGGATTGCCTCAATTTGGATGAGAAGAGTGTTAATCTGTTCGTAAGTGAGTTTCTGATCCTTGAGAACACGCTTAAGATGGTGTTTGAAGCTTTTGACAGCTGCTTCCCAAATACCTCCGAAATGAGGAGACAAAGGTGGATTGAAATGCCACTCTATCCGTTTGGCAATGGCATAAGTGCCTATTGTCTTTCGAAATTCTGGAGTTTCAAAAAGATCATAAACTTCACGAAGTTCGTTACTAGCCCCAACGAAATTAGTGCCATTGTCCGAATAAACATGTTCGGGGACTCCTCTGCGGCTGATGAACCGATCAAAGGCAGCCATGAAACCTTCAGAGGAAAGATCGGTCGCCAGTTCGATATGTACGGCCTTACAAGCTAGACACACAAAAACGCAGCCATAGGTTTTGATGAACGACCTATTTCGATCCTTTTTTTCTTTGATTAAGATTGGACCAAAGAAATCTACTCCTACATGAGAGAAAGCTGGCGATTCATTTATTCGAGTCTTGGGTAGATCGGCCATTTGAGCATGAACGATTGTTGGCCTTTGACGAATACACTCCACACAATGTCTAACAACATTCCGCACTTGGTTTTTTCCATTGAGAATCCAATACTTCGATCTGATGGAAGAAAGAGTGGATTGAATTCCAGCGTGGAGATTGACACGATGAACCTGGCGGATAATCATATCTGTAACCGGATGTTTACTAGGAAGTAAAACTGGATGTTTTTGATTGTATGGAAGATCCGACAATTTCAAACGACCCCCTACCCGAAGTAACTTGTCGTCTTTGATAAAAGGATGTAAACTGCCTAACCAAGTTTTGAGATTGGGAAATTTTTTCAATTGACGAATTTCAATTGAAAAATTTTCGGATTGAACCATGAATATGATTTGATCTTCTGAATTTAATAATTCAGAGACCTCCAATGGTCGGATCAACTGGAGAATCTTGGAAATCCTATCCTTCGATTCGGAGATCTCTGGGAACAACCGTTCTGGTTTCTTTTGAGATCTGATTCGTTTCCAACGCAGAATAAAAGCAACAACCCTCACAAATCGTTCAAAACTCGAGAAACGCAAATAGATTTCGCTGTATGCAGGCTTGGTAAGAAAACAACCAGCCCTTTTGAGACCTAGAGTTACCGATGAGCAAGGAGTGGATGATTCAGGCCATTCTCCTTCGGGAAGACGTAACCAATCAGGACCAGAATTCCACAAAGAATTAGCTAGAAATTCAGATGGTAATTGGCCTCTGGAAAGTGAGTCAGCTGGATTGTCTTCAGACTTAACATGTCGCCAATGCACGATGTCTGGTAACGATTGGATGTACGATACCCGATTAGCCTCGAAAGTTTGCAATACGTGAGGAGATTTCTTTAACCAAAAGAGAACGATGGTTGAATCGGACCAAAGGTAGATCTGATCAATGGAAAAATGGAGTTGAGATTTAGACTCAGAAAGGAGCTTTCGAAGAACTACAGCCGCGCTGAGTTCTAGCTTAGGAATGGTAAGTCCCTTCAGAGAAGCCACTCTAGATTTACTGCAAAGCAATCGAATAGAGACATGTCCAAGAGCGTCAGATGATTTGACAAATAGACATGCTCCGTATCCAGAAATACAAGCATCGCAAAATCCATGAAGCTCGCTCCTAATGGGATTCGCAATCAAAATCGTGCGAGGAATTGAGAATTCCGTAAGAAGAGGCAACTGAATAGAAAACGAATGCCATTTGGTATAGACATCCTGAGAAAGAGATTCATCCCAATTTACCTTAGATTTCCAACAGTCTTGCATCAACACCTTAGCATACAAGATAATTGGTCCTAACAATCCAAGAGGATCAAAGATCTTGGATATCTCTGATAGGAGCCTTCGCTTGGTCACAGTAGTCTCGTTATCCATTTTTACAAATGTATATTTTAATTGGTCATTCTCGGAATCCCAAATGATTCCCAGCGTTTTCTGGATTGGAGTCTCTTTGACCATGTGATCCAACTCGAAAACTCCTGAATCTATTTTGTCCAAAATAGATCGATGGTTCGATGCCCATTTTCGAATCAAAAAACCGCCTCGACGCAGCAACGCAATCATTTCGTCACGAATGGCTAAAATCTCCTCGAACGAATCCGCTCCGGATACAAAGTCGTCGACGTAAAAGTCGCGAATAAGCAATTTGCTAGCTCGAGGAAAATCCTTCGCTTCATCGTGAGCGAGTTGATGAATTGTGCGTATTGCTAAGAAAGGGGCAGCAGCCATGCCAAAAGTGACGGTATTTAATGCCCAAGTTCTCAATTTTCCTGTTTTTGGATCAGGCCAAAGTACCTTTTGGAATTTTCGATCTTCTGGATGGACAAGAATTTGACGGTACATCTTTTCGATGTCCGCTGTTACAACGAATAGATGGCTACGAAAACGTAAAACTTGCTCGAAGATGGTGTTTTGAATAGTGGGACCCACAAGGAGAATATCATTAAGCGAAATGCCTGTCGAAGTTTTAGAGGAAGCATCGAAAACAACCCTATACTGCGTGGTTTCGCTGGACTCCTTGACCACAACGTGATGAGGCAGATAACAGCCGTCTTCGGTGTCGTCATTAGGAGTCATATGACCTAAAGTGATGTATTCTTCCATAACTTTGTAATAGTCAGCCTTTAACTTAGGATCTTTCTCGAACCTTCGTTCAAGAGAATAATAACGACGAAGGGCCTGTGATCGAGAACTACCTAACTCAAACTTGTTGTCCTTAAAGGGTAAGCGAACCGTGTATCGACCGGAGACAGGGTCACGAGTGGTGTGAGCGACGTAATGCTCTTCGCAAGCTATTTCTTCCCGAGATCTTACGGGTTCATTAGGAAATTCTTCGATTTGCCAAAAACGTTCGAGAAGTTTGTCCACTTTAACGATGTTACATGAAGCTTGTTTTGAAGAAGTAAGCGGGTCTACACCTCCAGCTACTAACCATCCTAACCTAGTTTTTTGTAGGATGATCTCCGATCGAGTTTCCTCGTTACGCAATTTAATCTGTCCTACCGCAAAGGTGGACAAAGTAGTTTTAGAAGCAAGGAGCAGATCGATGGGTTTAGGCAAATGAAACTGAGGATCGGCGAGTTGAATATGTTTCGGGATGTCAAAACGATCGCGAGGAAAAGCTTCGTTAGGCACGGCTTCTGCGATATTCGGAACTAGCAAAAGGTGTAAATTAGCTTGAAATTTGTTATAACTCGATTGCAAAGTAGTTGAAATTTGACTCTTTGAAACAGTGCACAGTTGGTCAACTGCTCCTATGTTAACGAGGCAAGAATGTTCTATTAAATTTAATTTTTTAGCAAATTTTTCTGAAACTAGATTTACGTTGGAACAGGTATCAAGCAGAGCACGTGCCACGATAAAATTTCCTCGAAAATCTTGAATCTTGACAACAGCAGTTGTCATCAATTGAGAGTCCATGGGAAAAGCAACAGAAGTATATGTGTATCCATGGAGTCATGATTGAGGATTCGAAGAATTAGGAACCTCTTTAGTTGAAGATTCAGAAGTCTTTGACGCCTCTGGCGCCTTCGACGACTGCGATCCAGAACCCTTATCATTGTGGAGTTTTGTGTGATGAGCCTTCGAACACTTCTTGCAACGGTGTTCACTCTTGCATGGAAAAGGATGTTTTCCGAGACAATTGCGGCACACCTTATTGCTGTTTACGAATTTCCATCGTTCTGAAACGGACAGCTTCTCAAAATCAACACATCTGAACAAATTGTGTTCGCCCTTGCATTTTGGACAAGTGATTTGAGAAGCTTGAGAAGTTGAAGACACTCCAGAAGTGACCAGAGAACGAGCGTTCTGTTTCGGGTTCTTAGAATGCGATTGCGGAACGGCTTCCCCAGAACGTTTTCTGCTATTGGGAGCAGTCGAAAAAGTGCCATGCAGAGATTGCAGTTTGAACACTGTATTGTCAATAAACTTGAGAAGATCGTCCAACTTAGGGAAAGCATTGGGTTCTAGTCTATCTTGCCATCTACTAGAAACTGCAGGAGGTAGACACCTCTCTATTATCCTAACAACTAAATCTTCGCTAGGCGCTCTTCCCAAGCGCTCAAGAATATTGAGACGTTGGCGAACGTTGTCCACCAAAGATGACAAATCCTCATCGCACGCCTTCTGCAAGCGAGGAAGATCTAACAGAGCATCTAAATGTTGATTAGCGACGATACGCTTTTGATCGTAAAAACTGAGAAGACTGGTCCAAGCCTTCTGATAATCGGCTTCACACGGATCGTAATGGGACACCTTTGCTAAAGCCGCTCCTGTGAGCAGAGAAAACAACTGACCGGCCTTCACGGCATCCGATATGTCCGTACGAGTATGAACGAGCGTGGTGAATTTGCTCTTGAAATGGGACCAAGTTTCACGATTACCGTCAAACATAGGCAGTGATACCTGAGGAATTTTGGGAAGAGCCTGATGCTCCGCGAGAACGATTGTACTCGCATTCAGAGTGGAATTCGCAATTGGGATTGGCGGATCAACACTCCGTTGAAGTTTCTCAACAGCAGCGCCAACCTCAAAATAACGATCAGAGAGATCGGGAAACGAACCTATCGAAGGATTGTCGGGATCTAACTGGGAAAGTTCATCATTGTACTTCATGTACTCCTTGTGTAATGAAGACAAAATATCCAACCTTAACTTCGCATTGGTTGCCTCTGGGTTGGCACCCTTGACATAAGTTTCGACTCTCGTTATTTGAGATTCGAGTGACTTATATTTTTGTTGAATGTATGCAACACGCTTGCTTTGGTCAGCAGTGAGAGACATTGTTGAAAAATATGAATGTAACCAAAAAAGGAAAATAAACTTTTAAATAACGTAAAAAGCTAGTTATACGAAAAAATTGCTTGGCCTTTAGATTACACAAAATGATTTTAATTTACTGAAGTTACTCTAGTCCAAGCAAAGGAATAAATTCAAGAACTTGATTAATTATTATAAAAAATTTAAATTATAACGAAGTGAAAGGATGATACAAGGCAATAAAAAATTAAAAAAAAACTGTATAAAATTCAATTAAATTGACCAAGAAAAGATAACTAATTGCGAATCGTTATTTTCGAATAACGAAGCAACGCAACGTCCTAATAAATTTCCGAAACCGTGGAGAAAACGATTCCGGAAAACAAAATATAATAATCGGATAACTATTCGAAAAAACGCTTGCGGAAAACTCAAACGAATGCAAGTATATGATTAATAGAGGCGAGAGAATTGAAACAAAAACTTATCTTAATCACAATCCTGGACATCCTTCACGACGAGATGGCCAGCTGGGTGGAGAGGTGACCTGGTCGTGGAGTGACGGCGGCAAGACAATGATGATGTTGATAGAGTTGGATGACGTCACGCTCGACGAAACTTTCGGCCCTTTATGACGCGAGAGTTTTTCGCAGAATCGCCACCGATACACCGGTTGCCACGCGCACAACGGGTCGGCACTTGTTTGTGTGACGTCACTCGCGAACGATAGTGAGGAAAGACCTCACAGGAGGCACCATGAATAAATTGCAAAATAAATTCAACATCAAAAAAAAAAGAAGTTATTTCGCGAAGTCTTTGTTTGCCTTGAGAGCAGACAAGACCGAATTAAGTTTTTAGCTATATTGAGATTCGAATGATTTTATTATTACTGATTTTACGATTTTCACTGATTTTAATATTTTTGAAGGAAATTAAATAAAATAACACTTTTTATGGGAAAAAGTCCGCAGACATAAAAAAACCCAATTTATTAAGAAGAACACAAGAAAAAAAAAAACGTTGATTAAGAATACAAAACTGCGAGTGAAGTCGACACAAAGAAAAACGCCGTTGAGCGCGCACGCAACACGCGGTACACGTAAATCACACATTCACATGCACACACGATTGTTCAATTTTATTGTTGCTGTCACAGTTTGACAAAAGAAAAGAAAACCGAACGTGGGTCGGTTGATGAACGCAACACGCGACTCGTGGGGTCCCGTATATACGTCGCTATGCCACAACAAAGGCAAACCGCTCGTGGGTCGGTTATGAATAAAATGCGATTTAATTGAATATTAAACTCGCGATATTAGTTTGAACTTTATAATCGTAATCGCGTAAAGCAAAGTCAACAACGAGGAAGACTTCCGCTCGTTGGAATGGCTGTCGACTGACTGACTGGCATGCACCCGCACGGGAAGATGGCAAAAAACGTGGCGCGAATGCGCGCGCAAGAACGAAGCGCCCGGCAGGTGCTGCCACCACCTCGTGAGCCGTGTTGCGACGCAACATGTAGTCCACGAGCAGTCAAAAAATAATGAAAATATAACCTGTAGTTTTCCAGTAGCTCAGATATAGTCCACGAGTAGTCCGAAACTAATAAAAATATATCCTGTATTTTTAACATTAGTTAAGCAATAGTCTACGAGCAGAAAGAAAATAATGAAAATATATCCTGGAGTTTTCCAGTGTTCAGATATAGTCCACGAGCAGTCAAAAAATAATAAAAATATATCCGGTAGTTTTCCAGTAGTTTAGATATAGTTTACAGGCAGTCCGAAATTAATAAAAATATATCTTGTATTTTTTAACATTTGTTAAGCAATAGTCTACGAGCAGAACGAAAATAATAAAGAAATATCCAATAGTATTCCAGTAGGTCAGCTGTAGTCCACGAACAGTCAAAAATTAATAAAAATATATCCTGTAGTTTTCCAGTAGCTCAGATATAGTCCACGAGTAGTCCGAAACTAATAAAAAAGTATCCTGTAGTTTTCCAGTAGCTGATCTGTAGTCCACGAGCAGTCAAAAAATAATGAAAATATAACCTGTAGTTTTCCAGTAGCTCAGATATAGTCCACGAGTAGTCCGAAACTAATAAAAATATATCCTGTATTTTTAACATTAGTTAAGCAATAGTCTACGAGCAGAAAGAAAATAATGAAAATATATCCTGGAGTTTTCCAGTGTGCAGATATAGTCTACAAGCAGCCCAAAAATAATGAAAATATATCCTGTAGTTTTCCAGTAGGTCAGATATAGTCCACGAGCAGTCAAAAAATAATGAAAATATATCCTGTAGTTTACCAGTAGTTCAGATATAGTTTACGGGCAGTCAAAAAATAATAAAAATATATCCTGTAGTTTTCTAGTAGTTGAACAATAGTCGACGAGCATTCCTAACATAATAGAAAAGTATCCTGTAGTTTTCCAGTAGCTGAGCAATAGTCTACGAGAAGCTCAAAAATAATAAAAATATATCCTGTAGTTTTACAGTAGTTCAGATATAGACCACGAGCAGCCCGAAAATAATCAAAATATATCCTGTAGTTTTCCAGTAGGTCAGATATAGTCCAGGAGCAGTCGAAATATAATGAAAATATATCCTGTAGTTTTCCAGTAGGTCAGATATAGTCCACAAACAGTCTAAATATAATGAAAATATATCCTGCTGTTTTCCAGTAGTTCAGATACAGTCCACGATCAATCCGCGCGAACACAAAAATATTCTATAGTTTTCCAGTAGTTAAGCAATAGTCTACGAGCAGTCGAAAAATAATGAAAATATATCCTGTAGTTTTCCAGTGGTTCAGCTTTAGTCCACGAGCAGTCCGAAAATAATGAAAATATATCCTGTAGTTTCCCAGTAGGTCAGATATAGTCAACGAGCAGTCCGAACCTAATAAAAATATACCATGTATTTTTGAACATTAGTGAATCAATAGTCTACGAGCAGTTAAAAAATAATAAAAAAGTATCCTGTAGTTTTCCAGTAGTTCAGATATAGTCCAGGAGCTGTCAAAAAATAATGAAAATATATCCTGTAGTTTTCCAGTAGGTCAGATATAGTCCAGGAGCAGTCGAAATATAATGAAAATATATCCTGTAGTTTTCCAGTAGGTCAGATATAGTCCACGAACAGTCTAAATATAATAAAAATATATCCTGCTGTTTTCCAGTAGTTCAGATACAGTCCACGATCAATCCGCGCGAATACAAAAATATTCTATAGTTTTCCAGTAGTTAAGCAATAGTCTACGAGCAGTCGAAAAATAATGAAAATATATCCTGTAGTTTTCCAGTGGTTCAGCTTTAGTCCACGAGCAGTCCGAAAATAATGAAAATATATCCTGTAGTTTCCCAGTAGGTCAGATATAGTCAACGAGCAGTCCGAACCTAATAAAAATATACCATGTATTTTTGAACATTAGTGAATCAATAGTCTACGAGCAGTTAAAAAATAATAAAAAAGTATCCTGTAGTTTTCCAGTAGTTCAGATATAGTCCAGGAGCAGTCAAAAAATAATGAAAATATATCCTTTAGTTTTCCAGTAGTTCAGATATAGACCACGAGCAGCCCGAAAATAATCAAAATAATCCTGTAGTTTTCCAGTAGGTCAGATATAGTCCACGAACAGTCTAAATATAATGAAAATATATCCTGTAGTTTCCCAGTAGTTCAGCTATAGTCTACGAGCAACCCGCGTGATTACAAAAATATACTGTAGTTTTCCAGTAGTTCAGATATAGACCACGAGCAGCCCGAAAATAATCAAAATATATCCTGTAGTTTTCCAGTAGTTTAGATATAGTTTACAGGCAGTCCGAAACTAATAAAAATATATCCTGTATTTTTAAACATTAGTTAAGCAATAGTCTACGAGCAGAAAGAAAATAATAAAAATATATCCTGGAGTTTTCCAGTGTTCAGATATAGTCCACGAGCAGTCAAAAAATAATAAAAATATATCCGGTAGTTTTCCAGTAGTTAAGATATAGTCTACGAGTAGTTCGAAAATAATAAAAAATTATCCTGCAGTTTCCAGTAGTTGAACAATAGTCTACGAGCAGTCCGAAAATAATAGAAAAGTATCCTGTAGTTTTCCATTAGTTGAGCAATAGTCCACGAGCAGTCAAAAAATAATGAAAATATATCCTGTAGTTTTCCAGTAGTTCAGATATAGACCACGAGCAGCCCGAAAATAATCAAAATATATCCTGTAGTTTTCCAGTAGTTTAGATATAGTTTACAGGCAGTCCGAAACTAATAAAAATATATCCTGTATTTTTTAACATTGTTAAGCAATAGTCTACGAGCAGAACGAAAATAATAAAAATATATCCTGTAGTTTTCCAGTAGCTCAGATATAGTCCACGAGTAGTCCGAAACTAATAAAAAAGTATCCTGTAGTTTTCCAGTAGCTGATCTGTAGTCCACGAGCAGTCAAAAAATAATGAAAATATAACCTGTAGTTTTCCAGTAGCTCAGATATAGTCCACGAGTAGTCCGAAACTAATAAAAATATATCCTGTATTTTTAACATTAGTTAAGCAATAGTCTACGAGCAGAAAGAAAATAATGAAAATATATCCTGGAGTTTTCCAGTGTTCAGATATAGTCCACGAGCAGTCAAAAAATAATAAAAATATATCCGGTAGTTTTCCAGTAGTTTAGATATAGTTTACAGGCAGTCCGAAATTAATAAAAATATATCTTGTATTTTTTAACATTAGTTAAGCAATAGTCTACGAGCAGAACGAAAATAATAAAGAAATATCAAATAGTTTTCCAGTAGCTGATCTGTAGTCCACGAGCAGTCAAAAAATAATGAAAATATAACCTGTAGTTTTCCAGTAGCTCAGATATAGTCCACGAGTAGTCCGAAACTAATAAAAATATATCCTGTATTTTTAACATTAGTTAAGCAATAGTCTACGAGCAGAAAGAAAATAATGAAAATATATCCTGGAGTTTTCCAGTGTTCAGATATAGTCCACGAGCAGTCAAAAAATAATAAAAATATATCCGGTAGTTTTCCAGTAGTTTAGATATAGTTTACAGGCAGTCCGAAATTAATAAAAATATATCTTGTATTTTTTAACATTAGTTAAGCAATAGTCTACGAGCAGAACGAAAATAATAAAGAAATATCAAATAGTATTCCAGTAGGTCAGCTGTAGTCCACGAACAGTCAAAAATTAATAAAAATATATCCTGTAGTTTTCCAGTAGCTCAGATATAGTCCACGAGTAGTCCGAAACTAATAAAAAAGTATCCTGTAGTTTTCCAGTAGCTGATCTGTAGTCCACGAGCAGTCAAAAAATAATGAAAATATAACCTGTAGTTTTCCAGTAGCTCAGATATAGTCCACGAGTAGTCCGAAACTAATAAAAATATATCCTGTATTTTTAACATTAGTTAAGCAATAGTCTACGAGCAGAAAGAAAATAATGAAAATATATCCTGGAGTTTTCCAGTGTGCAGATATAGTCTACAAGCAGCCCAAAAATAATGAAAATATATCCTGTAGTTTTCCAGTAGGTCAGATATAGTCCACGAGCAGTCAAAAAATAATGAAAATATATCCTGTAGTTTACCAGTAGTTCAGATATAGTTTACGGGCAGTCAAAAAATAATAAAAATATATCCTGTAGTTTTCTAGTAGTTGAACAATAGTCGACGAGCATTCCTAACATAATAGAAAAGTATCCTGTAGTTTTCCAGTAGCTGAGCAATAGTCTACGAGAAGCTCAAAAATAATAAAAATATATCCTGTAGTTTTACAGTAGTTCAGATATAGACCACGAGCAGCCCGAAAATAATCAAAATATATCCTGTAGTTTTCCAGTAGGTCAGATATAGTCCAGGAGCAGTCGAAATATAATGAAAATATATCCTGTAGTTTTCCAGTAGGTCAGATATAGTCCACAAACAGTCTAAATATAATGAAAATATATCCTGCTGTTTTCCAGTAGTTCAGATACAGTCCACGATCAATCCGCGCGAACACAAAAATATTCTATAGTTTTCCAGTAGTTAAGCAATAGTCTACGAGCAGTCGAAAAATAATGAAAATATATCCTGTAGTTTTCCAGTGGTTCAGCTTTAGTCCACGAGCAGTCCGAAAATAATGAAAATATATCCTGTAGTTTCCCAGTAGGTCAGATATAGTCAACGAGCAGTCCGAACCTAATAAAAATATACCATGTATTTTTGAACATTAGTGAATCAATAGTCTACGAGCAGTTAAAAAATAATAAAAAAGTATCCTGTAGTTTTCCAGTAGTTCAGATATAGTCCAGGAGCTGTCAAAAAATAATGAAAATATATCCTGTAGTTTTCCAGTAGGTCAGATATAGTCCAGGAGCAGTCGAAATATAATGAAAATATATCCTGTAGTTTTCCAGTAGGTCAGATATAGTCCACGAACAGTCTAAATATAATAAAAATATATCCTGCTGTTTTCCAGTAGTTCAGATACAGTCCACGATCAATCCGCGCGAATACAAAAATATTCTATAGTTTTCCAGTAGTTAAGCAATAGTCTACGAGCAGTCGAAAAATCATGAAAATATATCCTGTAGTTTTCCAGTGGTTCAGCTTTAGTCCACGAGCAGTCCGAAAATAATGAAAATATATCCTGTAGTTTCCCAGTAGGTCAGATATAGTCAACGAGCAGTCCTAACCTAATAAAAATATACCATGTATTTTTGAACATTAGTGAATCAATAGTCTACGAGCAGTTAAAAAATAATAAAAAAGTATCCTGTAGTTTTCCAGTAGTTCAGATATAGTCCAGGAGCAGTCAAAAAATAATGAAAATATATCCTTTAGTTTTCCAGTAGTTCAGATATAGACCACGAGCAGCCCGAAAATAATCAAAATAATCCTGTAGTTTTCCAGTAGGTCAGATATAGTCCACGAACAGTCTAAATATAATGAAAATATATCCTGTAGTTTCCCAGTAGTTCAGCTATAGTCTACGAGCAACCCGCGTGATTACAAAAATATACTGTAGTTTTCCAGTAGTTCAGATATAGACCACGAGCAGCCCGAAAATAATCAAAATATATCCTGTAGTTTTCCAGTAGTTTAGATATAGTTTACAGGCAGTCCGAAACTAATAAAAATATATCCTGTATTTTTAAACATTAGTTAAGCAATAGTCTACGAGCAGAAAGAAAATAATAAAAATATATCCTGGAGTTTTCCAGTGTTCAGATATAGTCCACGAGCAGTCAAAAAATAATAAAAATATATCCGGTAGTTTTCCAGTAGTTAAGATATAGTCTACGAGTAGTTCGAAAATAATAAAAAATTATCCTGCAGTTTCCAGTAGTTGAACAATAGTCTACGAGCAGTCCGAAAATAATAGAAAAGTATCCTGTAGTTTTCCATTAGTTGAGCAATAGTCCACGAGCAGTCAAAAAATAATGAAAATATATCCTGTAGTTTTCCAGTAGTTCAGATATAGACCACGAGCAGCCCGAAAATAATCAAAATATATCCTGTAGTTTTCCAGTAGTTTAGATATAGTTTACAGGCAGTCCGAAACTAATAAAAATATATCCTGTATTTTTTAACATTGTTAAGCAATAGTCTACGAGCAGAACGAAAATAATAAAAATATATCCTGTAGTTTTCCAGTAGCTCAGATATAGTCCACGAGTAGTCCGAAACTAATAAAAAGTATCCTGTAGTTTTCCAGTAGCTGATCTGTAGTCCACGAGCAGTCAAAAAATAATGAAAATATAACCTGTAGTTTTCCAGTAGCTCAGATATAGTCCACGAGTAGTCCGAAACTAATAAAAATATATCCTGTATTTTTAACATTAGTTAAGCAATAGTCTACGAGCAGAAAGAAAATAATGAAAATATATCCTGGAGTTTTCCAGTGTTCAGATATAGTCCACGAGCAGTCAAAAAATAATAAAAATATATCCGGTAGTTTTCCAGTAGTTTAGATATAGTTTACAGGCAGTCCGAAATTAATAAAAATATATCTTGTATTTTTTAACATTAGTTAAGCAATAGTCTACGAGCAGAACGAAAATAATAAAGAAATATCAAATAGTTTTCCAGTAGCTGATCTGTAGTCCACGAGCAGTCAAAAAATAATGAAAATATAACCTGTAGTTTTCCAGTAGCTCAGATATAGTCCACGAGTAGTCCGAAACTAATAAAAATATATCCTGTATTTTTAACATTAGTTAAGCAATAGTCTACGAGCAGAAAGAAAATAATGAAAATATATCCTGGAGTTTTCCAGTGTTCAGATATAGTCCACGAGCAGTCAAAAAATAATAAAAATATATCCGGTAGTTTTCCAGTAGTTTAGATATAGTTTACAGGCAGTCCGAAATTAATAAAAATATATCTTGTATTTTTTAACATTAGTTAAGCAATAGTCTACGAGCAGAACGAAAATAATAAAGAAATATCAAATAGTATTCCAGTAGGTCAGCTGTAGTCCACGAACAGTCAAAAATTAATAAAAATATATCCTGTAGTTTTCCAGTAGCTCAGATATAGTCCACGAGTAGTCCCAAACTAATAAAAAAGTATCCTGTTGTTTTCCAGTAGCTGATCTGTAGTCCACGAGCAGTCAAAAAATAATGAAAATATAACCTGTAGTTTTCCAGTAGCTCAGATATAGTCCACGAGTAGTCCGAAACTAATAAAAATATATCCTGTATTTTTAACATTAGTTAAGCAATAGTCTACGAGCAGAAAGAAAATAATGAAAATATATCCTGGAGTTTTCCAGTGTGCAGATATAGTCTACAAGCAGCCCAAAAATAATGAAAATATATCCTGTAGTTTTCCAGTAGGTCAGATATAGTCCACGAGCAGTCAAAAAATAATGAAAATATATCCTGTAGTTTTCCAGTAGTTCAGATATAGTTTACGGGCAGTCAAAAAATAATAAAAATATATCCTGTAGTTTTCTAGTAGTTGAACAATAGTCGACGAGCATTCCGAACATAATAGAAAAGTATCCTGTAGTTTTCCAGTAGCTGAGCAATAGTCTACGAGAAGCTCAAAAATAATAAAAATATATCCTGTAGTTTTCCAGTAGTTAAGCAATAGTCTACGAGCAGTCGAAAAATAATGAAAATATATCCTGTAGTTTTCCAGTGGATCAGCTTTAGTCCACGAGCAGTCCGAAAATAATGAAAATATATCGTGTAGTTTCCCAGTAGGTCAGATATAGTCAACGAGCAGTCCGAACCTAATAAAAATATACCATGTATTTTTGAACATTAGTGAATCAATAGTCTACGAGCAGTTAAAAAATAATAAAAAAGTATCCTGTAGTTTTCCAGTAGTTCAGATATAGTCCAGGAGCTGTCAAAAAATAATGAAAATATATCCTGTAGTTTTCCAGTAGGTCAGATATAGTCCAAGAGCAGTCTAAATATAATGAAAATATATCCGGTAGTTTTCCAGTAGTTCAGATATTGTTTACGGGCAGTCAAAAAATAATAGAAATATATCCTGTAGTTTTCTAGTAGTTGAACAATAGTCGACGAGCATTCCGAACATAATAGAAAAGTATCCTGTAGTTTTCCAGTAGCTGAGCAATAGTCTACGAGAAGCTCAAAAATAATAAATAAATATACTGTAGTTTTCCAGTAGTTAAGATACAGCCCACGAGCAATCCGCGCGAATACAAAAATATACTATAGTTTTCCATTAGTTAAGCAATAGTCTACGAGCAGTCGAAAAATAATGAAAATATATCCTGTAGTTTTCCAGTGGTTCAGATATAGTCCACGAGCAGTCAAAAAATAATGAAAATATATCCTGTAGTTTTCCAGTAGTTCAGATATAGTTTACGGGCAGTCCGAAACTAATAAAAATATATCCTGTATTTTTTAACATTAGTTAAGCAATAGTCTACGAGCAGAACGAAAATAATAAAGAAATATCCAGTAGTATTCCAGTAGGTCAGCTGTAGTCCACGAACAGTCAAAAATTAATAAAAATATATCCTGTAGTTTACCAGTAGCTGAGCAATAGTCTACGAGTATTCCGAAAATAATAAAATAGTATCCTGTGTATAGTTTTCTAGTAGTTGAACAATAGTCTACGAGCAGTCCGTACATAATAGAAAAGTATCCTGTAGTTTTCCAGTAGCTGAGCAATAGTCTACGAGAAGCTCAAAAATAATAAATAAATATACTGTAGTTTTCCAGTAGTTAAGCAATAGTCTACGAGCAGTCGAAAAATAATGAAAATATATCCTGTAGTTTTCCAGTGGTTCAGCTTTAGTCCACGAGCAGTCCGAAAATAATCAAAATATATCCTGTAGTTTGCCAGTAGTTCAGATATAGTCCAGGAGCAGTCCGAACCTAATAAAAATATACCATGTATTTTTTAACATTAGTTAATCAATAGTCTACGAGCAGAACGAAAATAATAAAGAAATATCCTGTAGTTTCCCAGTAGGTCAGATATAGTCAACGAGCAGTCCGAACCTAATAAAAATATACCATGTATTTTTGAACATTAGTGAATCAATAGTCTACGAGCAGTTAAAAAATAATAAAAAAGTATCCTGTAGTTTTCCAGTAGTTCAGATATAGTCCAGGAGCTGTCAAAAAATAATGAAAATATATCCTGTAGTTTTCCAGTAGGTCAGATATAGTCCAGGAGCAGTCGAAATATAATGAAAATATATCCTGTAGTTTTCCAGTAGGTCAGATATAGTCCACGAACAGTCTAAATATAATAAAAATATATCCTGCTGTTTTCCAGTAGTTCAGATACAGTCCACGATCAATCCGCGCGAATACAAAAATATTCTATAGTTTTCCAGTAGTTAAGCAATAGTCTACGAGCAGTCGAAAAATAATGAAAATATATCCTGTAGTTTTCCAGTGGTTCAGCTTTAGTCCACGAGCAGTCCGAAAATAATGAAAATATATCCTGTAGTTTCCCAGTAGGTCAGATATAGTCAACGAGCAGTCCGAACCTAATAAAAATATACCATGTATTTTTGAACATTAGTGAATCAATAGTCTACGAGCAGTTAAAAAATAATAAAAAAGTATCCTGTAGTTTTCCAGTAGTTCAGATATAGTCCAGGAGCAGTCAAAAAATAATGAAAATATATCCTTTAGTTTTCCAGTAGTTCAGATATAGACCACGAGCAGCCCGAAAATAATCAAAATAATCCTGTAGTTTTCCAGTAGGTCAGATATAGTCCACGAACAGTCTAAATATAATGAAAATATATCCTGTAGTTTCCCAGTAGTTCAGCTATAGTCTACGAGCAACCCGCGTGATTACAAAATATACTGTAGTTTTCCAGTAGTTCAGATATAGACCACGAGCAGCCCGAAAATAATCAAAATATATCCTGTAGTTTTCCAGTAGTTTAGATATAGTTTACAGGCAGTCCGAAACTAATAAAAATATATCCTGTATTTTTAAACATTAGTTAAGCAATAGTCTACGAGCAGAAAGAAAATAATAAAAATATATCCTGGAGTTTTCCAGTGTTCAGATATAGTCCACGAGCAGTCAAAAAATAATAAAAATATATCCGGTAGTTTTCCAGTAGTTAAGATATAGTCTACGAGTAGTTCGAAAATAATAAAAAATTATCCTGCAGTTTCTAGTAGTTGAACAATAGTCTACGAGCAGTCCGAAAATAATAGAAAAGTATCCTGTAGTTTTCCAGTAGTTGAGCAATAGTCCACGAGCAGTCAAAAAATAATGAAAATATATCCTGTAGTTTTCCAGTAGTTCAGATATAGACCACGAGCAGCCCGAAAATAATCAAAATATATCCTGTAGTTTTCCAGTAGTTTAGATATAGTTTACAGGCAGTCCGAAACTAATAAAAATATATCCTGTATTTTTTAACATTGTTAAGCAATAGTCTACGAGCAGAACGAAAATAATAAAAATATATCCTGTAGTTTTCCAGTAGCTCAGATATAGTCCACGAGTAGTCCGAAACTAATAAAAAAGTATCCTGTAGTTTTCCAGTAGCTGATCTGTAGTCCACGAGCAGTCAAAAAATAATGAAAATATAACCTGTAGTTTTCCAGTAGCTCAGATATAGTCCACGAGTAGTCCGAAACTAATAAAAATATATCCTGTATTTTTAACATTAGTTAAGCAATAGTCTACGAGCAGAAAGAAAATAATGAAAATATATCCTGGAGTTTTCCAGTGTTCAGATATAGTCCACGAGCAGTCAAAAAATAATAAAAATATATCCGGTAGTTTTCCAGTAGTTTAGATATAGTTTACAGGCAGTCCGAAATTAATAAAAATATATCTTGTATTTTTTAACATTAGTTAAGCAATAGTCTACGAGCAGAACGAAAATAATAAAGAAATATCAAATAGTTTTCCAGTAGCTGATCTGTAGTCCACGAGCAGTCAAAAAATAATGAAAATATAACCTGTAGTTTTCCAGTAGCTCAGATATAGTCCACGAGTAGTCCGAAACTAATAAAAATATATCCTGTATTTTTAACATTAGTTAAGCAATAGTCTACGAGCAGAAAGAAAATAATGAAAATATATCCTGGAGTTTTCCAGTGTTCAGATATAGTCCACGAGCAGTCAAAAAATAATAAAAATATATCCGGTAGTTTTCCAGTAGTTTAGATATAGTTTACAGGCAGTCCGAAATTAATAAAAATATATCTTGTATTTTTTAACATTAGTTAAGCAATAGTCTACGAGCAGAACGAAAATAATAAAGAAATATCAAATAGTATTCCAGTAGGTCAGCTGTAGTCCACGAACAGTCAAAAATTAATAAAAATATATCCTGTAGTTTTCCAGTAGCTCAGATATAGTCCACGAGTAGTCCGAAACTAATAAAAAAGTATCCTGTAGTTTTCCAGTAGCTGATCTGTAGTCCACGAGCAGTCAAAAAATAATGAAAATATAACCTGTAGTTTTCCAGTAGCTCAGATATAGTCCACGAGTAGTCCGAAACTAATAAAAATATATCCTGTATTTTAACATTAGTTAAGCAATAGTCTACGAGCAGAAAGAAAATAATGAAAATATATCCTGGAGTTTTCCAGTGTTCAGATATAGTCCACGAGCAGTCAAAAAATAATAAAAATATATCCGGTAGTTTTCCAGTAGTTTAGATATAGTTTACAGGCAGTCCGAAATTAATAAAAATATATCTTGTATTTTTTAACATTAGTTAAGCAATAGTCTACGAGCAGAACGAAAATAATAAAGAAATATCAAATAGTATTCCAGTAGGTCAGCTGTAGTCCACGAACAGTCAAAAATTAATAAAAATATATCCTGTAGTTTTCCAGTAGCTCAGATATAGTCCACGAGTAGTCCCAAACTAATAAAAAAGTATCCTGTTGTTTTCCAGTAGCTGATCTGTAGTCCACGAGCAGTCAAAAAATAATGAAAATATAACCTGTAGTTTTCCAGTAGCTCAGATATAGTCCACGAGTAGTCCGAAACTAATAAAAATATATCCTGTATTTTTAACATTAGTTAAGCAATAGTCTACGAGCAGAAAGAAAATAATGAAAATATATCCTGGAGTTTTCCAGTGTGCAGATATAGTCTACAAGCAGCCCAAAAATAATGAAAATATATCCTGTAGTTTTCCAGTAGGTCAGATATAGTCCACGAGCAGTCAAAAAATAATGAAAATATATCCTGTAGTTTTCCAGTAGTTCAGATATAGTTTACGGGCAGTCAAAAAATAATAAAAATATATCCTGTAGTTTTCTAGTAGTTGAACAATAGTCGACGAGCATTCCGAACATAATAGAAAAGTATCCTGTAGTTTTCCAGTAGCTGAGCAATAGTCTACGAGAAGCTCAAAAATAATAAAAATATATCCTGTAGTTTTCCAGTAGTTAAGCAATAGTCTACGAGCAGTCGAAAAATAATGAAAATATATCCTGTAGTTTTCCAGTGGATCAGCTTTAGTCCACGAGCAGTCCGAAAATAATGAAAATATATCGTGTAGTTTCCCAGTAGGTCAGATATAGTCAACGAGCAGTCCGAACCTAATAAAAATATACCATGTATTTTTGAACATTAGTGAATCAATAGTCTACGAGCAGTTAAAAAATAATAAAAAAGTATCCTGTAGTTTTCCAGTAGTTCAGATATAGTCCAGGAGCTGTCAAAAAATAATGAAAATATATCCTGTAGTTTTCCAGTAGGTCAGATATAGTCCAAGAGCAGTCTAAATATAATGAAAATATATCCGGTAGTTTTCCAGTAGTTCAGATATTGTTTACGGGCAGTCAAAAAATAATAGAAATATATCCTGTAGTTTTCTAGTAGTTGAACAATAGTCGACGAGCATTCCGAACATAATAGAAAAGTATCCTGTAGTTTTCCAGTAGCTGAGCAATAGTCTACGAGAAGCTCAAAAATAATAAATAAATATACTGTAGTTTTCCAGTAGTTAAGATACAGCCCACGAGCAATCCGCGCGAATACAAAAATATACTATAGTTTTCCATTAGTTAAGCAATAGTCTACGAGCAGTCGAAAAATAATGAAAATATATCCTGTAGTTTTCCAGTGGTTCAGATATAGTCCACGAGCAGTCAAAAAATAATGAAAATATATCCTGTAGTTTTCCAGTAGTTCAGATATAGTTTACGGGCAGTCCGAAACTAATAAAAATATATCCTGTATTTTTTAACATTAGTTAAGCAATAGTCTACGAGCAGAACGAAAATAATAAAGAAATATCCAGTAGTATTCCAGTAGGTCAGCTGTAGTCCACGAACAGTCAAAAATTAATAAAAATATATCCTGTAGTTTACCAGTAGCTGAGCAATAGTCTACGAGTATTCCGAAAATAATAAAATAGTATCCTGTGTATAGTTTTCTAGTAGTTGAACAATAGTCTACGAGCAGTCCGTACATAATAGAAAAGTATCCTGTAGTTTTCCAGTAGCTGAGCAATAGTCTACGAGAAGCTCAAAAATAATAAATAAATATACTGTAGTTTTCCAGTAGTTAAGCAATAGTCTACGAGCAGTCGAAAAATAATGAAAATATATCCTGTAGTTTTCCAGTGGTTCAGCTTTAGTCCACGAGCAGTCCGAAAATAATCAAAATATATCCTGTAGTTTGCCAGTAGTTCAGATATAGTCCAGGAGCAGTCCGAACCTAATAAAAATATACCATGTATTTTTTAACATTAGTTAATCAATAGTCTACGAGCAGAACGAAAATAATAAAGAAATATCCTGTATTTTTCCAGTAGGTCAGATATAGTCGACGAGCCGTCCGAAAATAATATAAAATATCCTGTAGTTATCAAGTAGTTCAGCTATAGTCTACGAGCAGTCCTAACAAACAAGAAAATATTCAGTAGTTCTCCAGTAGTTGCGAAATTACTGCAGACAAAACTACAGAAAATAAGTAGTCGAACTAGTGGTTGCGCAGTAGTTTTGCCAGTAGTGCATGTAGTAGTTTACCAGCAGTTCAAACAGCAGTTATGGTCCGTAAGGGAAGTTACATTAATATATAATCTCTGCATAACCTGAAATATAAGGAATTCTACAAACAAAAATTACTCGCCCATAGAAATTTATTTCCAATTTGCGGTAAATAAATCTGCAAATAAGGACTACTCAACATCTACAGGTGCTGTTGAGTTGATCTGCGGAATATATATTAAAAACCTCTGCAAAGTTTTGTGCATAAAAAAACTTTGTTTGTAGCATGATTTGTGCCCCCAGCATCTACCAAAAATTTTATTTCGTAATTTTCTCTACAGAATAATACAGTGAACAATGTCTTGAGATGCGACAGAACTGGTGGCATCTGCAGATATCTCTAAATCGGACTGTACAGGTTTCATTGCAGCAAATTGCACAGCAAACTCTGTAGATTTCTGTGCGAAGATTTCTATAAAAGCCTCTCTGCAACTATGAAGAATCCAAATTTAATACAGAGGTCATCAAATATTGCTCAGAAAATGATGTCTATTCCTTAAAAAAAAAAAAAAACTGCAGAAAAACCTGAAGAGGAATCTGAAGATAAATATGCAGCAATTTTAGCAGAGATCTGCAATAATCATTGCAAAATAATTGCAGTGATCTCTGTAGGAAGTGTGAAGAAAATATGGCACTTTATCTCTGCAGGGATATCCCATATCCTACATAGATATCTTCTCATCTGCAGACTTTTGCGATGCACCGCTAGCAATACGATCGCCTGTAAGGAGTCTGCAGGAATCCGTGCGAAGAAGCGTACATAATAATGTACAGAAAATTGTTATTTCCCACAAGAATACAGTGACAACTGTAGAAATCTCTACAGCAAAATTTGCATATTAAATTTTAGTGAACTATATAGATTGCTCTGCAGGTATATCTGCAGATGTCACTGCATCTATAGAGTGTCCTGGTTTACTTCAAAGAAATTTGTAGATATCTTTACAGGTATCTCTATAGACTACTTTTTCATAAATGATTCCGTACAGCGCAAAAAATCTGTAGGTATTTAAACGTATCTGAAAGTTTTCCTTACATAAAACTCTGCGGAGAATCCTGCACATAAATCTACAGAAATATCTGCAGGGAATTGGGACTATCTGCAAGTAGGAGTCATGAGTACTTACTCATGACTCCTACAGAAACATTAGCGGAAAAACCTGCAAAGAAATCTCTAGAGTACTGTATCCATACAGATAGTTATATTTCACTACACTGATCTCTGCAGATTTCTTTGTAAACATCTCTACAGAGTTCTCAGCACATTTTTATAAGGGTTACCTGTTAATATTTCTTAAAATTTTCTGTAGACAATTATGCAGAAAATCAGCCAAGGAATTCGGCACAGATCTCTGTATGTGTAAATTGTGTTCGAAATCTCTCCACAAAGATCTGTAGCCTATCCTGCACATATTCTTTAACAATCTGTGTAGGATACGTATGCATTGGATTTTATTAGAAATTTGTATAGAAATCTCTACAGGTATCCATATACGTTTATCTGCAGATTACTGTGCACAGAAACCTACATGTTTTTCTACACACTTCTGTGTATGAAATCCTATAGGTTTCTCTGCAGATTTTTTTTATAAGGGTAGTATACTGCGTTGAAAGTTTACTTTGAAGTCTGATGATTCTTGCTTTTAAACTTTTGTTGGTTATAACTGGGTGTAATGCCTCTAACATATCGTATAGTTTCGAAGTCTTAATTGTGAATTTATCTGAGATTTGCTTAATGTTTTTTAACTATAGGTTTTTTTAATAAATAATTTGAAATCGTCATAATTTAACATGTACTTGTGAGGGTTGTCTTCTATGATTTTTTTTTTACTGGTTGGAGAGATTCTTCGGTATTGTCGACTTGTTCGGCTTGTTTATCTTGATCTTTGAGTTGGTCTTGATTGAGTTTAGTTTTTTTCCTTTGAGGCTTGCAAAACGTATCATATTTCGGTTTGGATGTACTTTGATTAATTTGCGGTTTTTTCAAAAGTTTTATTGCTGAAGTTGTCTGACGATGTAGAAGTTGGAGGTCTTTTTAAATTAAGTCTGCTACTTCTGGAATTTTCCCAAGGCAAAGATTTATCGTGCTGTTATTGTAGTGATTGTCTTGTGTTTGATTGATAGATATACTTTTAGTATGGAATTCCGGGCATACCTTTGCGAAATGTTTCTTTTGTTCACATATGAAACAGTGCGTGGATTTCGTACTAAGGTAGACCCAATGCAGTGTGTCTTCATGTGTAATTTGTCAATTTTTCTAGAATGAGGTGTTTGTCTTCTTTCTTGATGTACACTTGTCTTCTAAAGGAATAAATGTGCGAGCGACCGGGTTTACTTGAACTAGCTCTGATGTAGTGCATTTGCAAAACTACTTCGATACCTTCGTTTCTAAGAGCCTGTATGACTACTTCTTTTGGTATACTCAGACTGGCATTTGAGATAACTACTCTTTTGTTTCTTTTAAGAAGTGGTCCAATAGATAGCGTATGATCGTTTACTTGAACCTGTTTATTTAAGAGTTCCTCTACCACAGATTTGTTGACCAGATCAAATACACACTCGTCCTCCGGAAATTTTACATTACTTATCTTGACTATGCGTTTTAATCCATCCAAGTAGTCGTCTATGGTGCATCCTTCTATCGAGTCTATAACTATGGCTTGGTCTCTTTTAGTAACAAAAGTTGCATTGGCGTAAGTTTGTAACTGTGTAGTATTTTTACTGTGATTTTCTTGGTTAAAGGAACTCCCGTGTTCAGTGGCCGCTCCTGTCATTTCAAGGTATTTGTTTTTAACTACTAGTCTTAGTCGTCTATTAGGTGGAGCTGAACTGCGGCGGCCCCTGCACGGGGACGTGCCGGTCGAGCACTCAAGCGAAGCCCATTGTGCTGTGCCTCCTGTACTATAAGTAATTACTTTATAAACCCTTGTTTATAGCTTCGGCAACTTGGCAAATACCAAACCACTGTTCTTCATGCCCTTTTGAATGAAGCTAACCGCGTCCACCAACGCTGTGTATACTGACTTTCCTGTCTGGTAGGCATGCTGCTTGCTGTGCAGCGGCGCTTCTACTAGTGATGAATCTTTGATATATCTGTCAACTTGCCTTTCCAGAGATTTAAGTAAAAATGAGGTCATGCTAATTGGCCTGAAGTCCCTTGCGACTGCTTGATGTGTCTTATCTGGTTTGGGCAGGAAAGCCACCCTCGCCTGTCCCTATTCTTCCGGCACATATCCTAGTGCCAGACAGGCTCTGTACAATGTCTCCAAGGCTGGGACTAATATGTCTATGCCCTGTTGCAACAGAGCCGGGAAAATGCTGCCCGGACCTGCCGCCTTGTAGGGCTCGAACGTCCCTATGGCCCACCTTATACTTGCCTTGTCTGTTACCCAAGACTATTACTAAGTCAGCTTAAATTGTTTATTGGCACTGTCATAAGCACAACTAATAGCTTCATTGTATAGAAGAGTTAACTATACACAATCACCAGTTAGTAAACAGAGCGATCAAAACACGCCTGCTCACTTCGGTGTCTAAAGCCGAACTCCTTATAGACATTATATTCAGAAACACTGGATTTGTTTCCTGTTATATTGCTAACATTATTGTCTTTTCAGAGTCCTACAAACAACACGTCCAGCATTTGCAGATAGTCTTTGATACCTTACGCATACACGGCTTAACAATCAACTCCAGCGAATGCAGTTGTGATCGAACAGCTCAAAAGATTTTAAGGAATGATTAATTTCTATTGCGAGCTTATCTGATATGCAGCTGAACTTCTAAGACCTTTCAACGCTTATTTAATGGACTCCCGAAAAAACGACATGAGAAAGAACAAATGGATTGCTGAGACTAAAAAAACTTTTGATAAAGTCAAGAAAGTCCTCGCAAACATCGCACTCACGACTTACCATGCTCCAAATGCACCAATTATACTTCGAGCAGATGCTTTGGATACCTGTATAGGAGCCTCGCTTAAACAGTACGTCAAAGGTAATTGGACACCCATGGCATTCTTTTCTCGCAAGCTCTCTGGAGAACGTTGTGGCAGACGCCTTGTCTAGGATAAACAAAATTGACATGCCAACGATTCTCAGCTCCAAAATCATAAGCAGTGCTCAGAACAACGACCAGGAACTACGGAACCTCTTAAGGCACCCCTACTCTTTAAAACTTTAGCATCTCACAAAATGAATGTGCAAGAACCACAAGATCTACTGCAACATCACTGACTGCACAGTTAGACATCATATACCAGAAAAACTTAGACAAGCTGCTTTCGATACGGTGCACGGTTTATTACACCCAAGTGGCCGAGGTACCATGCGCACGCTAAAGAGCAAGTACAGCTGGCCTGCAATCAAAAAGAGTTCGCTTAAATGGACAAAAGAATGTCTTCAATGCCAAAGAGCTAAAGTTCAACGACATAATCGAGTTATACTTCAGAAAGACTGCACAGCTTTAACGGCCGCAACTGCCATCTTTAACAATCATATCTCCCACTACAGTTCCCCGCTCACCATTACAAGCGATCAAGGGCCACAGTTCAGAGCAGCTATTTTTAAGGCTTTTACCAGATTCCTTAGTAGCCACAAAACAAGGACATCGCCCTACCATCCAGCGTCCAATGGAATCATAGAGCGATGGCACGATATGTTGCCATGATGTCAATATAATCCGTTTTTTGATACATAAGATATAGTTAAATAACATCGCTTTATTATATTGACTACTAGAGCTATGATTTGCTTGTGTATGCACTTATTTATGACCACGCGTGGCGATTGTAAAGTCGTTATAATCCGGTAACAACAAACTTTTCACAAATTAATCATCAAAGACATGCTTTATAATGCTGTTATAATCCGGTTTTTAATGCTCGGGATAGTTAACTTAATTTTCTCCATTATCTTGACTATTAAAGCCATGATATGCTTTGTAAAATATTTCTTACTAGGCAATTGATAAGACTTTGCATTAATTTTTAAACACACAACGTTACTACAAATTCGTTATGATCTGGCGACTTCGTACTATATTGAATTTTTAAGCAGAATTCTCCATTGTCTGGTTAATTGAGCTCTGATATTTTAATTTTAACCTTCTTCCACATTCCCAAGAATTTAGTGATCTACAGTCATGATTCGCTACATTAATCATTTTACACTTAGTTCCTGATAAGTGTATGCACTAATATACGACCACGCGTGGCGATTATAAAGTCGTTATAATCTGACAACATCAAAAACTGCTGCCACTTCATTAGCACGTAGCTTCCTCCAACTAAATTTATAGGTCCAATAAATAAAATATTGTTTTAATATACAGTATATCTGCCTGCTAATGTATGAGGCGGTTTTTGATAATGTATAAGGTTTGGATAATTCATTGTCCAAAAGTTTGCAGACCCCTCTGTTTTTATTATAGAATACGAACACTGCCGTCAATTGTTTACATGTGTTCCTAACCAACCTAACCATCATAAAACAACAGGCTTTTTATTAGATAGGTCTCTCTTCTTTACTTGAAAACCACTCGACGAAATCGTTTAAAATTTTAGCAGAAGATAGCTTTTTTATGGTGAATTACCAAATAAAATTTTGGAGCATTTGACCACATTGTTTTAGA
This sequence comes from Nasonia vitripennis, assembly GCF_009193385.2. Taxonomy (NCBI): domain Eukaryota; kingdom Metazoa; phylum Arthropoda; class Insecta; order Hymenoptera; family Pteromalidae; genus Nasonia; species Nasonia vitripennis. Next base: position 365,491 of record NW_022279659.1, read on the forward strand.
GATATAAGAAATCAGAAAATTAAAAAAAAAATTAAAACCTAGATATCTTACGAAACATAGGGGTTTGGAAGCTGTGCAATGAACTTAGCCAAAACACATAAAATATCTACTTTTTCCCAAAATCTCAAGTGCAATAAGGCCTTTTTACGTCCGTAATCAAGGCACAACAAAAACTTTTTTTTTTAGGTTTTGATTTATTACTGAAAAAATAAGTAGTCGAATTACTTGAAATTTTAATGGGATATAGTTTGACACGTGACCCATTGACATATATTTTTTTTTGCGAAGTTATGGTGTTAATAATGATAAAAAATTAAAACTAATGCTTTATTGCATTATTTATTATGCTTTTATATAAATTATACATTTTACACTATACAAGTGTAAATAAGTGTAAATAAGTAATAAATAAGCATTATCATTGATTTATATATTATTAAAAGTTTCATAATGATTTATTCTTACCATTTTTTAAGAGTTGCTTTTTTATTTTATTAGTATTATTATGCGTTGAAAAATCATAAAACCGTTTATTTTTTTCAGTACAGTATACACTGATATTTTTCCACATGTATGTAATTGCAATCTTATCTGCACCCTTATACCGTTTGTCTAAGCCTTTATTAATTAAAGAATCATCAAATTTTTCTGATGTATCTGAAAATTGTTGTAATTCAATGTTTGGATTTATCTGTAACATAAAATTATTATATCATATCAATTGTTAATAAAAACCATGTTTAACTTCCTTAGTAGTATGCATTCTCTAGTAGAAAAAAAAAACAACTCTTACAAGGTAAAATGTCGGCAACTATAAGTTTTGTGTGCATCCTCACCAATCTGTATTTTGGTATTATAATTATAACTAGCAAGAAACGCTTGTAGTTAAATCTTGTGAAACGTCTTTGAAATGCTCCAATCATATTGCTAAATTGATAAATTCTAAACAATCAAAAGCGTGATTTCAAAAATGTTCCACAAAAACTACAGTTGAGTATAAACGAATATATTCAACTTAGCTTACATTCTATAAAACCAGTTATAGTTACTAGTACACAAGACCAGTTATAAAATTATAGAATAAAATGAAAATAAATTTTAAAAATTGAAAAATGTTTTTAATCTCTTTGTAATCGTTTGATTACAGTATTGATATTATTAACAAAATATAACGATGTGATAATATTAATTAAACATTTTTTTAATTTACATTTATAATATTGTATAATGTAAATAGTAGAATTATAAAAATCATAACATTTATATTATGTACTGATATGTAATACATAATACAATATTGACTTTTAAATTAAATGATAACGATAGCTTAAAACTCTAGCGAAAAAGAAAAATGAAAACAATTATAGAAAACAGTTATAAACTGCAGATGACAGCAGAACCCTTACTCCCAAAAATACACTAACAAAAAACCCCAAATCACTCCAAAAAAAAAACCGCTGCCAAGTCATTGGCACTTAGCTTCCTCCTATTCTGCTAATGGATGATAATTACATGGGACAATCACCTCATCCTTTATTGATTTAAATATTCGCTAATTCAGAACAAAAATTATTAGATTTTATTGATAAATTGATAACTTGTAAGTACGATCCAAAAATCCTTACATGGCATTTCAAAGACATCAACATAAACCGACTTGTTATAAAGGTAGAAAAAATAAAAAAGTTTGCCGTTTTAATTATCCATTGTACGTTATGAATAAGACAATGATATTGAAGCCATTAAACGAAGATGAAATCACTGGTAATAAAATGTTCATGTTCAAAAAATCAAAGAGTTAATGAATACATATTTTAAGACAAATACTGATGTGACTTATCAAGATATGTTACAAAATTTATCAATGACAGAATGTGAATATATTAACGCTATTAGAAGTACTTTAAAAAGAAATAAAATTTGTTTAATAAGATCATCTCTTGAAGTTTCTATAAATGCATTCAATCTACAAATTTTAATGGTGTTAGAATCAAACATGGATTTACAAAAAGTATTAGATACTTATGTTGCAGCATTTTATATGGTAAATTATGTGACTAAAATAGAAGCAGGACTTTCAAAATTATTAAAACAAGCATCTGCTGATATTGAAAATGGTAATTTAGATTTACGACAAAAATTAAGAAAAATTGCAAATGTTTTTATAAATGGAAATGTATTGACTGCACAAGAAGCAGTTTATCATGTCTTATCATTACCATTAAGTATATTAAGTAGAAATGTAGTATATATTAATACAGTTCCAAAAAATCAAAGAAGTAGAATGTTAAAGAAACCTAAAGATTTGAAATTATTAGAAAAGAATTCTAAAGATACAGGGTGAGTCATTTTAATCTTTAATCTCAATTATCTCGTTGGCAAAGCATGCCAGCGAAAAATTTTTCGGATAAAAGTTTTAGGATTTTTCCCTGGCTATCTGATGATGACCTTGACAATGTCATTGAGCGTGACCTTCAAGGTCATTTGAAGGTAGAAACCCCTACTTTTGGCACCAGAAATGGAAAGAGCGGGAAATTTTACGTTTGAATATGACGTTGCCTTGACCTTGAATTCAATGGTCAAGGTCATTGGTCATGCCGATAACAGTACAACTGGTTAGCTGAACTCGAATGCATTCAAGGAGAAAATGTTACCCACAAAAGTTTTCAGTTTTCTCCCCGGCTGACGAATGGTCATCTTGACCCTGTCGTTAAACAGGATCTTCAAGGGCATAAATGAAAAGAGAGTGACGTGTGTTCAAAAATGAAAAAATTTTCAATATTTCCAGAAATTTTCAATATTTTCTAAAATTTTCGTAATTTTTTCAGTTTTCAAAAATTTTCAAAGTCATTCCATTATTTTGTATTAGTGTCAATTTTCAAAATTCTTGATGTAGTTAAGTCATTCCATTATTTTGTATTAGTGTCAATTTTTGAGAGTGAACTACTCTTAACAGTTATGTAGATAGCAAATTAGTGCAGAAAAGCTTAATCGTGTTTTTTACTTCTTGTAAATCGATAATTATTATTGAAAAAAATCTGTTTCCCTGTTTACTGGTCTGTAACAAATTATTTTGATTTTGATCATGGCTGATTATGGTCCCAACGAAATCGTTGATATGATCATGATTTTGGGAGAAAGTCGAAATAATTATGCAGCAGCTGCCAGACTTTATGCTGAACGCTATGCCAATAGGAGACACCCAAGTAATGTTACTATTCAAACCTTAACTCAGAGAGCTCGAAATGGAGCTTTTGTTCGTCAACGCCGTCATCATGAATACGACGAAAACGATCATTTTGTTATTACCATTCTAGCGATTATTCATCTTGATCCTCACATTAGTACTCGACAAATAGAAAGAGAAATAGGTATACCTCAATCCCGAATATTGAGAGCGAGAAGATATCATCCTTATCACATAACATTAACACAACAGTTAACTCCAAATGATATGATTTTGCGAGTACGTTTTTGTCGATGGGCAATACGAATGAACAAGATCAAGACTTTTTCAGGCACGTTCTTTTTTCAGATGAATCAACATTCAGAAACACTGGAGAATTGAATAGACATAATTGCCATTATTGGTCAGATGAAAATCCTCATTGGTTCAGGCCCATAGGCAATCAACACTGCTGGAGTGTTATGGTCTGGTGTGGAATCATCAATGGCTATTTGATTGGTCCTTATTTCTTTGAAGAGAACGTGAATGGGGTAAACTTTTTGAGATTACTTCGAGACATTTTACCTGAATTACTAGAAAATGTAGACCTAGCCACAAGGCTAAGAATGTGGATCCAATTAGATGGAGCACCACCACATTATGCACGCATTGTTCGTGATTATTTAAACACCCGCTACAATGGCAGGTGGATTGGGCGAGGTGGCCCAGTTGCCTGGCCCCCTCGTTCACCTGATTTAACCCCTCCCGATTTTTACTTATGGGGATATCTTAAGAATGTTGTTTATGCTCAACGGCCAACAACGCGAGATAATATGATCGAACGCATTCGTACAGCTTGTGCAGCAATCCCTCGAGATGTTCTACTTAGAACCATAAGACAATTCAGAGCTCGACTTGATCTTTGCATCCAACAAAACGGCGGTAATTTCGAACAATTAATCAATGGTTAACTCCAGTTAACATTCCATAAAAATACCAAAAAAATAACAAAAAGGGAAAAAAACAAATAAAAAAAAATACAAAAAAATATAAAACAAAAAACAAAAAATGGGATGATAAATCCTTTTGACAACCTCCTCGATGGTGCATCCTGGGTTCGGCTGATGTCAAAGGTAATTTCCGCACAAAAGATGATTTGTTTCCAAAATCACATGTTCGAACGTAAAATTTCCCGCTCTTTCCATTTCTGGTGCCAAAAGTAGGGGTTTCTATTTGAAAAAATCGACTTGACCTTCAAATGACCTTGAAGGTCATGCTCAATGACATTGTCAAGGTCATCATCAGATAGCCAGGGAAAAATCCTAAAACTTTTACCCGAAACTTTTTTCGCTGGCATGCTTTGCCAACGAGATAATTGAGATTAAAGATTAAAATGACTCACCCTGTATATATGCAAGTAACATTTTTGAAAAATATGAGAAACTAGCAAAACAACTTAAAAATGTTTGTTTAGCTGATTTTGTATGTAATTATAATTATTAAAAAAAATTATTAGAATACAATGAAAATATTGAAGACAGAAACGATGACAATGAAAAAATATATAAAGATATTAAAGAAAGAAAAAAACGGAAAATTATACATTACTATGGATATAAAATTGAAAACGACCCAATCAATTATTATCGTGAACATGTGCTACTATTTTTACCATTTACAAATGAAGAAATAGACATTGAAAAAGCTAATTGTCAAAAATTATATTATGATAATTTTTCTACAATAGAAAAAAATTAATCTCAGTATTGTACAATTAAAGATAATTGTTTGGAAAATGCATTAAAAGATGCAGAAAATGAAATGTACAATGAAGAAAATGATGACTCTTTTTCAAAACAAATCAATTTAGAAAATGTAGACATTCTGGAACAAACAGGAAACGACAAATCAAAAAATGTTCAACGTATAGTTTTACCTAATATAATAACTAAAGAGCAAATTTATCAAATGGTAAATGTACTAAACAGTGATCAAAAAGATATTGTAATGCATGTTTTACATTGTTTTAAAACCAGCGATTGCCAATTAGACTATTTTTAAGTGGTTCTACTGGAGTTGGTAAAAGTAAAGTGATCAATGCAATTTACCAATTACTATCAATTTATTTTAATGAAATCCCTGGTAAAAACACAGAGAAAAATAAAATTATACTATGTGCACCTTCTGGAAAAGCCGCTTTTTTGATTGGAGGCGTTACTTGTCATACAGCTTTTGCTTTCCCTGTAACTCAGTTCAAGGGCGGGCGGGACCGGGTTTTCGATATCTTGAGAACAATGAAATTATTTTGAAAAAATCACCTTTTTTGCTTTTGCTGCCGAACGGCGCGGTCGATCTGGAGGGTCAAACGAGGAAAGGAAGGTAATTTAATTCTCTTTCAAATGCATTAAAGCTGAATTGTTTGTATTAATGGGATGATTGAAAAGAACGCGAAATATTGCTTTTCAAAAATCAAAAAATGGCCTTAAAAAATATAGTTGGTGAAATGAAAAATAACTTCTTTTCCCCACTTCAGAATTCAAAAATGGATAAACATGCCAAATTTTGTAGACATTCATATTCTCGATTCGAAAATATTGCGGTATACATACACTCACACACACACACACACACACATCCATACGGACATTTTTTAAAAACACGTTATTTGAACTGTACAAACCTCAGAATGTATTTCTAACCTATTTTAGAGAGACTCGAAAATTTTACTATTACAAAGCTTCCTCTAGGAGGAAGCAAAACTCTGATTTGGGGGTGAATTCGAACCCTTGAATAAGAGAATACACCTTATTTAAGTGTACACGCCCAACTTAAGAGTATACTCGGAATTGGATAGTATACCCCGAACTGAAGAGTATACACCCTATTTGAGAGTACGCCCCGCACTTGACAGTATACTCCCAATTTTAGAGTATACTCTCAACTTTCGAGTACACAAATATACTATAAAAAATAAGAGCTGCAAATATAACTATACGTATCTGAAACATATAAATTTATGTATTTTTCTTCTTTATATCTTTCGCAGCATTTTTGCATTTATTCCAAAGAATCGTTTTGAAATTTTTCTCAATATTCTCTCTTTTTTCTGCCGTTAAAATACTAGCAGCATAGCCTGAAAAATATATAAATATAAATGCATGATTATAAATGAAAATAATTTTTAATGGAATAAAAAATAAAAAAAAAATCTCACTTATTATTGTTTGCCTCCTTGTCAAATCCAGTTCTGGCTTGGCTAATTATATGACAGTTGCACAGTTGTCTAACCTACAACTCCTCCCAGGTCCCAGGTGCTTCTTTTTCTCAGTTTAGCTTCTACTGGATCCACGAAAGATACATTTCAATATGTATTAGGTGGACAGGCATCAGTAAGAGATGCGCGCACGGCGGGGTGGTGTCGCTCACTATTTGGTGCCTGGTGGCAAATGGGCTACTGGAAGCGCTGAATGGGTGGGGCTGCTATGCTCAAGCCTACGCGGACGATTTCCTGATACTGATAAAAGGAAGTGAAATTGGCGCAGCCATGGACGCCATGCAGCTTGCATTAAGGAAAGTAGACAGATGGTGCTGCTCGACGGGACTTTCAGTTAACCCGGATAAAGTCGAAATGGTGATCTTCTCTCGCAAGTACAAGTTAGATGTCTACAGAGCGCCCAAACTCTCTGGAGTCGCCCTACAGGTAAAGGACTCAGCTAAGTACCTCGGCATTGTTCTGGATAAAAAGTTAACCTGGGAGAAGCATCTCACGGCCCAGTGCAAAAAATTCCTGGTGGCTCTCTGGACATGTCGCAGGGCATTTGGCAGTACATGGGGACTAAGTCCCCGGATTATACTGTGGCTATACAGGGCCGTCCTGGTACCTCGTCTGACCTACGCCGCGTTGGTCTGGTGGCCAAGGGCGGAGCTGGCGGATGCTAGGGCAGCGCTAGAGAAACTCAGGGGACAGTTGCTAAGGGGGGCGACAGGGGCCTATAGGACCACGCCTACCAAGGCACTTGGAAACCTTGTGAAGGTGGAACCACTCCATCTTACTATCATTCGGATGGCTGCTAAGGCAGCGAACATACTCAATGCGTACGGACAATGGACACTAGGCACGAGGCACACCCGGCTCCCGGGTGGGGTGGGTCTCTTGACGGAATTTTCCATCAAAACTGATATGATGATCCCGCGTTACTTCTTTGGAAGAAGATACCGGGTCGTGATACCGACAAGAGAAGAATGGAAGGCCCGCAGGGACAGTCTACCAGGAACTGGGGACGTCTGGTACACAGATGGCTCTAGGGCAGAGACTAGCACTGGTTCGGGGTACTACTGCCAAAGGGATGGAAGGGGAACCTTCTTTTCCCTGGGGCAGTATGCTACGGTCTTCCAGACTGAGATATACGATATACTGACCTGCGCTCAGAGGAACATTGAACACGGCGCAAGGGATAGAATTATCACTTATGGCTCATAGGATGACCTCCAGACTGGTCTGGGAATGCAAAGTGGTTGTAAATCAGCTGACCGCTCACAACAACAAGGTCAGGCTGCTCTGGGTCCCAGGGAACACCGGGATCAGGGGTAACGAAATAGCAGATAGACTTGCAGCTTTGGGAGCTAAACACCCTCCAATCGGGCCGGAGCCCTACACAGGTGCCGCAAGGTGCCTGCTAACCGGCGAAATCCGGGGCTGCGTTGAGAGGGAGCATACTAAGGAATGGCAAGGAAGTCAAGGATGCAGACAAGCCAAAGCGGTAATGGGACAGGACACCAATGTCGGCTGGACCAAGTGCATCGCAGGAGGCAGCAGAAATAACTCCCGACTCCTGACATAGATAGTGACCGGGCACATCCGCTTAAGGGGGCACACCACCTTTGAAATTAAAATAAAAATTTTTCATTAAAAATTTATAAATGCTTATATAAATAAACCAAATTTTGTTTACTCTTCTTAGACATAATTACCTTTGTTCTGATGGTTTTAGACCTTCTATATACCTCTATAATACCTACGTATAGTAAGGAGTCCATAATTCACTGACCGTAAGATTCCAAAGGAACAAATGGCCCAAATGAGCTCTAACTCCAGGATATTATTTAAAAGTTCATTAGTAATGGTATGAATGAGGGGATTTGGTTTAAATTGGATAGAAAAAGGTTTATAAGCATATTACTAATTTTTTTTATCAATTTTTGATTAATTTTAACATAACTATCATGTAACTTTTTTCTATGAAATTTAAACCAAATTATGAGAGCATCAACAGAGTGCTTGTGCTATTTACATTTGAAAGTGCCTCTATCATTTTTTTTATAGAGTTCATAGTTTGTGAGAAAAATGACTTTTTCAAATATTCATTTTCAAATGTTCATTCGAAAAAGCGAAAAAATTAAATATTGTAGGGAGAGTTGGTAATTAGAGAGCGAAAAAGACATCATCATACGGCTAGAGGGGGATACGAAAAAGTGTGTGTACGCAGGAATTAATAAAATTTTAGTAAGAATAAGAGCATACTAACTCAACTATACATACAGTTACCTATTCGGTACTCGACTTCACCGTGTTAACATCTAGTAAAGATAAAACTTTCAAAGTTTTTCTAGGAGTACTCGCATTCCTTGTCGAATCTTGTGTCTGTAATTATTATAAACAAATAATTGGAAGTAGAGATACAGAATAAGTATGTAAGTAAATAAATAATATTTTAAAAAGAGAACGAGCAACAGTAAGGGACACTCTGTGCACACGTATGATGAAATATGTTAGATATAGAGACATTAATTATTAGGACAACAGAAGGTATAAATGTGTAACTTATAATATATATGTTCTTACATTATCATCATCCTCTTCCAGTGAACTGCGGTTTTCTTTTTTTTTGAGCTTTTATTTTATTAAGCAATGTATTTGTCCTTTTCAAACTTTCATTTTTTGCGATTAATCGCTGCCAGCTGTTTCAGTCTAAAATAAATTAAAAAATATTAAAAAATTACTTTTAAAGAAGTAAAAGGTTAGGCGAGTTTGATATATTCCGCAATAAAATTACAGATAAAAAAGAACTGAGATCAATCGAACCATTCTAATCCATTAGAATCAACTCTTAAGATACTTACTACGTAATTTGTCATGCCCTTTTTATTGCACTTATGGTGTCTGTATCACGTACTAAAACATAAAAACAAAATTTCAGTTGTTCACTAGAAAACAAAAGGAAACGGTCATAGCAAGTTACGTAGTAAGTATCTTGAGAGTTGTTTCTAATGGATTAACATATAACTTAACTCTAAGTTAAGTTAGCGCTTAATTGAACAAAACAATTTGTTTTTTGCTTTATTACGATTAAAAATAATTAACTTGACTTTGTTTGATATATTTCAGTTATTTTTTATCTGTAATTTCGTTGCGGAATATATCAAACTCGTCTAATCTTTTACTTTTTTAGAAGTCAATTTTTTTCAGAGATTTCAGTCCTTTAAAGTAAATTATTTTGCGTATTTCATATTTGTCCTGAAAATAAAATGTGAGCGTCTTAAGCACCTTTTGCCCATGATTTTTATTTTGTAACATTATTATTATTAACACAAAAACACTGATTGTTCTGTCGCGAAATATTAGTATGGTGGATGGTGGCTATGATAGATAATGCAATTTTCGCTGTCCACAAATATTATTATTGCACTAAGATACCAAAAACTACAAAGCGTACCACCTAAACTTTATCATCGGCCACCCTTTACACCTAGACACCGTCCTCACAAGATTGATTTTCCTGGACACCAAAAACTACGGAGTGCACTACCTAGACCTCGTCACCGGCCACCTTGTACACCTAGACACCTTGTTTCTATGATTTTTACACCTAGACACCAAAAACCACGGAGCAAACTACCTCGACGTCATCATCAAATATTCTGTACAGCTAGACGCCATCCTCATATAATTTATTTACCTAGACACTAAAAACCGCGTTACGAACTGCCTGGACCTCGTCACCGGCCACCCTGTACCTCTAGACACCTTCCTAGAATGATTTTCACATCTAGACACAAAAAACTACGTATCGCGCTACCTAGATCTCGTCACCGGCCACTATGTACACCTAGACACCGAAATCAAATGATTATTACACCTAGACACCAAAAACCACGGAGCCAACAACCTACACGTCGTCATTGGCCACCCTGTACACTAGATACCGCCCTTTACTGATTTTGATACCTACAGGCCAAAAACCACGGAATAAACGCAGAATCATGCATAATCATGCACAATAGACAGATTCACGAGAGTTAGTGCGCATTAAGCAGCTCCGAAACACCACAGTTTTAGGCAATGTTTCATATTTTACACAAGGCCGGACGTACTCTGCTACTGCGTATGCCTCTGTCCTCTCAAACAAGCACTGATACAAATTCGTAAACGATGCAAGAAAAAAACTAGATAAAGACAACTAGACAACTCTAGCCTGAAAAAATCTGGTCCTCTTTCCTCAGAATCTTTGTGTAGATAGATGCTTACTTCGTGTGTTCGGCTCTCTGCAACTGCGATTCGTTTTATAAAAGGCAGTGACGCTTAGCGGACAGCTCTTTCACTTTTTTACTATTAGAGTTGCACATAAATAATATGTTCTGGAGGCATTCGCGGCATAGTATAGTATATTGCTTAAGATAACCTTATGTAAGCTTAATCTCATGACATATTTTTGTATCGTTATACTTAAGAAGATAAGAATCAAAAAATATAAGTATCGAATATATATTAGACAAGAAATCATTGGCGACAATAAAACGCATTCAGGTTAAAAAGCAAATTTAAAGTTTAATAGGATCGCTCTGCTCCCCGACAGTTCAGTGTATAAAAGCTTATACTTGCTATCGAGGCACTACCGCGCCCCTTGATATTTAAAGGACTAGCTACAACTGTGGGACGTTTAATGTTATTGCTCATTCGCAACAGAAAATCACGCGTATAGTAGAGAAATTTTGCCTTTACAAGTCGATTTACAAAGATTTTGATACGGTATATCGGCGCGGTCATAATGTTATTGTTCAGTGACGGTCAGTGCGGTTCGGGTGTGTAAAATTATCTGAGCATTCGGTTGCAGCAAAGTCGTGTTCACGCAAGGCCGCTATTGATGTATGAAAAATATTTCAGCCGACGAAATTTACACCGATAAAATCGCGTGTTGCTAAGCAACTAACAAGAATAAGATTTAGTTGCTCAGTAACTGAATCTCATTCTTGTTATTTGCTTGGCAAACGGGAAATTTTATTAGGTAAATTTTGTCGGCTGAAATATTTTCCATACCTCAATAGCGGCCCAGCTTCGTAAAACCGAATATTTCGTGCTGCGGCGATTTCTGAGGTTATCCTTAGATTAAACAGAGACGTGAGTGCACGACTCTGCAGATCTTTAATATAAGTCTAGTCACTCCTTTAACCCTGTGTGCGCATAGTGGCAAAGGAAGTAGCGAGACGTCGGTGTAGAGATCGGTTTTGGCGACTTAGAGTATCGTCGACGTGTGTTCACGAGGACGAAGATCCCAGGCGCTCTAAGTTTCTTATTGTCTCATGCGCTCACGTTAATAATCCAGAAAATCATCCTACAAGATGACCAGAGATAGCCACATAACCCGAAATATATAAGACAGTCCTGACAAATTCAGACCACCTTCGGTTTCGCGCTAAGACCGGGATAGACGGTCGTAGCGCGAATTAGACAACCAGGCAAACGCAACCGATGTCTCTGAATTATTCGCCTCTCACACGTCCCGAGGCCCGAAACGCAACCTACTCTAACAATTTAACGCGATTATGTAAATACTACAAAGAAACATATAGCCGACACAGTAAATAATCCAATAGTCAGCGGAGATAGCTACGGGCGCGGAGTAACGCGCACTAGATTTTAGCGCAGATTAACTGGTCGAAATTTACCGATATCATCGAGACGTGGAGCTACGCACTCGCGAGGGAAGCCAGTTAGGGAACCAGAAACGACACCAATCTTACGTCCTTAGAAGAAGTGGCTCGGAGGTGAAGACAAGGGAGCTCGGGCTCAGTCAGGGCAGGAGAATGATTTGGGCTCTCGGCGTTCGTTTTTTGATTTTTTTTCATTGCCATATATCTGATGGAACCAGCAAAATGTTCTAAATTTTGAAAGTGAAAGTAGAAGAAAAGAGCTTTAATTGCTGCCGGGTTGCTGCTGTCTGTGTTTATTGTCGCCAAAACGCGGCGATGCAGCGTGCAAGGATAACACGCCTTTGCGTATCCAGAACGTAACTTGATCCGCGTTTGGCTAGCTGCATCAAGTGCGCGTTCGAGAATTTTCTCTCTTGATGCTGACTTTGAGCAGCCTGCTGAAAATAGCAGGGAGTATGCTGCCCTAAGTCACCCTGTATATTTTTCAATGCAGCATTTAAAAGCGGCATCGAAAAATAGACGCACGCCATGATAACCCGCAGCTTAGCCGCGGAGATGCAGCGTGCGAGAAAGAGAGAGAGAGAAAGAGAGAAAGAGAGAGAGAGATCTCTCGATAATTCGTGCAATAGTTTTTGCAGTGAGAAAACTCGCATATTCTGTCGAAGAAAGCTTATGCACGTAGATAATGATGCGCTCGCGAAACAATAGGTGTAACTCGATTCACGCGCGAGTCGGCGCGGCTGAATCTAGCTACATGCTTGCTGGCAGCTGACATCAGTGCTGCAGCCTGCACTCACAGAATATTCTAGAATGTATAGAGATGCTGCTGCTGCGTTTGACCTTGAGCAGGCTTCTGAGCCAAGAGTACGCAGCTTGCCCCAAGGAGTCCGCAGTATACGGTCCCGAGTATGCTGCCCGACAAGCCTGTAGCTTCCCACCCCGCTCAGTATCCCTGCGCCCCCATGTAGAAGCCGGTTCTCACCTGCTCAGGTGTGCTGGGAGTGAAGTGGTGGGAGGCTGAAAATCTCACGTTGTATAGCTACTAAACATAATAAAAAATATGTATATTTATCAAAAAATTGACGATTAATGCGTCTTCAGACATTTTTGCGATCAACATTTTGCTAAAAAATGTTTTAAAAAAAGGAGAAAAGTAAAATTCCTTACGGTAGGATGAAGCGTCCATATTTTTTGCACATTTATACTTAAAAGAAGCAATATCAAGTGGCGCGGTAGCGCCACGAAGGCGAGTTTAAAAAGCAGACGAAGTCACGGTGCTGTCACGTCGGATTTAGTCCTTTCGAACCAAATCCGTTCGTTTTAATGTTAAAAATATTCTCGGTAGAAAATTTCTAAGAAGTGTGTCGCTCCTTTTTACCCTTGCGTTGCCGCAAATAGGTAAGGATGAGCTGTCGCGTGTGGTGTAATCAGGGAGTAGTTATTAGAGCAGATAAAGTGCTAAATTTATTTTTATTGAAGATTATGCAAACGAGTCTAAACAAGGGATCTTGTTGAATGATTTATTTGAGAGATTTTGACTAACTTTGGAGTGACATCTAAACAGGCACCAGTCCTGAGCAGTCACTTGCAAGATTAGTATAGTTTTATGCAAAAGGAAAAAATATTCACGGTTTGAGTGTTTATATTCAGTACTGTGATTAACAGGATAAGTATCCTGATCGGCAGTGTGAATATAACTACTATAGAATTTTTGTTAAAGTTCGCAGCACTAGTAATAAACTGATTTATTAGCTAACCGACACTTGGCTCCTACTTTCTAGCGGTTAGAAAATGATTCTAATTCACACAGTGGTGAATGCCAGAAGAGAAAGTTATTTTTTTAAAGCTTTATGTAAATAATTACTTACTTTTTTTATCCGTAGACCGTGGACTGTAGAAATAGATCCTTGTAGTAACTCACACAGAGTTCCGATGACGACGACCGAATATAAGTTAGGATGGCGTCGGGTAAATTAGGAGAGATGCTCGAGTAAATTATTCGTACTTGACACTGAAGTTAAATTTATTTCGATCCAAACAAATCTTTAATTTACAGAAAATATTTGGTTAGCGGATTGAGTGCTCGAAAAAGTAAAATAATGCGGACTGAGCGCATAAAAGTATAATAGAAAGAAATAATGCGGAGTGAGCGCGTAAATTATAAAATTTTAAAAGTGTGCGGACTAAGCGCGTAAAATTTTTGTAAAAGTTTCAAGTGCGGACTAAGCGTGTAGTTATAAATGTGTAGATGCGGACTAAGCGCGTTTGAGAATTTGTAAGATATTTTGTAATGCGGACGAAGCTCGTAAATGTTGCTTCCGAGCTGACTGAGAGTCGGGACCGAAGTCGTAATTGAATCAAAGTGGGGACTGAGCGCGTTTAGTTTGTTTACCGGGCGGGAGCCGGGACCGAAGTGATTTTGAGTTGCAACTCGAAGATACTCATAACCCTTGGCCCATCCCTCGATTTCCCTCTTCGAGAGATTTTCGGAGGATTTTCCAATAGAAAGAGAGTTTCCTCGAGGGCTCCTCCTACGCTTGGGTCTGGAAACCCCCTACTCTAACTAAATTTTCCGGGGGAGAGGCCAAGATAGGTTCTCTGTCCCCGTGACAGATGGCGACGCTTGTGCGATTTACAAATAAAAAATGAATATTTAATAAAGATTGTTCAAAATATAATTGTTCATGGATCAATTTAGTATTATTAGTAAAACTGTTTCGACTATTACCTTGATTAACCGAAATAATTAAATTCAAGTGCAGACTCTAGTAAAGGAAATTATAAATATTAACGATAGAACATTTATTTAATATTTACTTTTTAAGGAAATGTTGCTAAAACAATCTTGTATAAATATTGGTTATAACCCTAGTGGAAATAATTGGGTGTGCCAAAGTTTTCCAAAGTATGCTAAAGTGTGTCAAAGTGTGCCAAGTGTTCCAAAGTGTGCTAAAGTGTACCACACTGTGCCAAAGTGTGCCAAAGTGTTCAAATTCGGAAATTTCCTGCACTTTGGCACACTTTGGCACACTTTGACACACATGGGTTTTTCGGAAACAAACATTTCTTTTTTGACAAAGTATGGCACAGTATAGCACAGTTTGGCACGGTATGACACAGCATGGCACACTATGGCACATTTTGGCACACTTTGGCACACTTTGGCACACTTCGGTACAGTGAGATATATCCCGCCGCCCGTGCGCCAAAACATTGCCACTGCACGATGCCGTCATATCGACGGCACGTGTGGAGCTTGAAGTCCCAGTTATAGAACGTAACAATAAATAATTTATTAAAAAAAAAAAAATTCTAGCGTCGGTAAGACTTGAACCCGGATCCTTTGGGTTAGTAAGCTGAAGGTCTACCACTGAGCCACAAGTACTCGTTACAGTTAATATAAAAATTTAAACTCATGTACTACAAGCAGCTTTAAATACTTAGTACTTTTACAATATTAATTAAGAATTGCCCATAATTGCCTTAAAGCTGCTGTCCGCCGTAAATTTTGGAAAAACATGCCTCAACAGAGGAATCCGTCGGGAATACAAGTTTTCCAAATTTCGTGCAAAAAGTCCTCAATTTCCGAAAAACCCATGTGTGTCAAAATGTGCCAAAGTGTGCTAGAGTGTGCCAAAGTATACCAAGGTATGCCAAAATGTAATAAATTTCCGAATTTGAACACTTTGGAGCATTATGGCACACTATGGCACACTTTGGCACATTTTGGCACACTTTGGCACACTTTGGCACACAATTCATTTCCACTAGGGAATATTCCTAATTACGAATGTTTATGTGTTGTAGATAGTTTTCGAAGAAAAATCGCATTCACCTATGCGTTGTTTTACCCGCCCTTCCCCTTCTGTGTAAAAGATCAATCGTTAAATAATCGTTAAAGAAAACACGGGTAAAAATCTATACGCTCAGTTCGTTATACGCAACTTATTTTCTAACTTAGAAATAATTTACAATAATGAATTATAACAAATAGTTTGCAGTTAATTATAATAGTAAACTTCTAAATTTTTATTGGAAGTATTTGCATAATTTTTAGTGTAGTTACAGCTCTTGCGTTAAGCATTTCTGTATTATTTATTTATAACTTTATTGTCAAATTATTTTGTTTGCAATAAAAGTGCTGTCTTAATTTATCTATAACGCAACTTAAATTCTAAGAAAAGAAAAATTGTTTAACTTAATAGCTTAATGCTTATAATCTTTCTTAATAACTAGGCAACTATTTGTTATTAGAAGAAAGATATGTAGAGAATATTTCATTATTTTGTTTTATAACAGTGGAGGTAGAGTGGTTTTTCTTGAATATTTATTGGAGGGACAAGAGGGAAAGCATATCGATTTTCTGCACACGTGCGCGGCTGTAGGCAGATAACATCTCCCGATTTCCGCCCCGCCGAAATTTTCTCAGCGCTTTGGGTCGTAAAAGTTCGAGCGGTCGGGCCCTATCTGAATTTTTATAGCTTGCAGCTGGCCCTGTTAGCGGCAACACTCGAGCTTCCACTTGGTTTATTATCATGTTTACTAAGAAAAAGGTCTCTGGGAACGGAAAAGCCGAAAACACAAAAACTTGTAGGTATACTGCGGAAAGATTATTTTGGTGTGTGTGAAGATCACTTTTTGGTAGACAGACGGGACGCGCGTGCATATACAATCTAATGTGTACACAGCGTATCGCTTCGTCTGTTTGGCATTTTATATTCTTTTTTATGAGAAAATTATTTTTCATCGTTACTGTTCATGAGTTTTTTGACTTATTAGTATATTTTCTAAGCTGAATTATGATTTCCAACGAAAATATTTGAGACTAAGCCGTTTCTTTTCAGAATAAACGGGCGTATATATCACGAATGCTCAAAAGAGTATCTCTACTTTTTTCTCCAATGTGTGGTAGGACCACGAAGTTGGCTTTATCCCAAAAGTGGTAGAACCGTAAAGTTGGCCGCACAAGCTATTATACGTAATACAGTTGCTTTCCCACAAATTTCTGTAGTACAGCCATTGGGTATCGCTTTTCCACAAGTTTCTGTAGTATACAAATAAAGTTATACAAATATTTTACGACAAAATAATCAGTGGTTTTAGATCAGTGATAATAATGTTAATATAATAACAATGACCAAGAGAAGCTAAAAATGTTTATATTTTATTTATTGTATTATATTTTATTTTTAGAACAAATTAAAGGTACTTCAAAAAGTTCGCTCAAAAAGTCATAAAATGTCTAAAAAAATGTTTTCTTCTTTTTCTTTCTTCAGAACTTACACCTACACGTGCATGGTTATAAATTACAATAACAATTAAATCTTGTTTAAAAAATGTCTTGTGTAATTAATAAGAACGACTCGAATTATCACGCAAGAAGTTGTGACAGTGTAGTCGGTAACATATCTGCTTTTCAATCTAAAGGTTCCCGGTTCGATCCCCCACGACGGCTAGGTTTTTTTCAGTTAATTAACGTTAGTTGCAAAATGCATTTGAGGCAAATTTGTAAATTAGCGCGAGTATAAATGATATAAAAACCATTTAAACAATGAAATTTAATTCATAAAAGCATTGAATCGATTCCGAGTCTATATCTTAATTCCTATTTGAATATTTCAAATCGATTCAATTTATAAAATAATGATACTTATCTAATTAAATTGAATTTAATCAACATTTTTTGATTATTTTTAATCGACTTCGATATTATACATTTTACGCTTTATTCGATTTATATACTTTTAATTCCTTTTAATTGTAACTATAGCGAAAAACGCTAGCTTTGCTCGCGATTTACAAATTAATTGTGATGATATGTAATTATTTGACGTGTCATTATTAAATATACTGTTAAATATTAGATGTACACTCGATGGTAGTTAATTCTTGTGGAACGTTTTTGAAATGCTCCAATTAGATTATCAGATTAATAAATTCTAACCAATCAAAAGCACCACTTTAAAAACGTTCCACGAGAATTAATTACCGTCGATTATAGACGAATATATTCAATACAGCCAACATCGTATATAAGTAGTTATAGCTACTAGTACACAGGACCAGTTATAAAATTACAGAATAAAATAGAAATAATTTTTCAATATTAAAAAATGTTTATAAACTCTTTGTAACTATTTGACAACAGTATTAATTATATTAACAAAATCTAACAATAAAATAATATTAATTAACTTTTATATTAATTGATAACTATATCTTAAATCCCTAGCGAAAAATAAAAATAAAAACAACTAAAGATAAAAGTTATATGAACTGCAGATGATCCGCAGAAAAATTTCGAAATTGAGACACAGATAATAGTAATCTTTTGTTGTCTTTAGTTTTATTTAGTTCGCTAGATTCTGTAGTTGGATTTTTTTTTCAGGTATCAAATTTTACGATTTGGAGAATAAATAAAAAAATTAATATAACAGACGATAACTATGAATAAGTATAGACAACAGTTTTTTCATAGTTCAAAACAGTTTTCTTTATTTTATAATTGTTGTCTTCTACATTCACTAGTTTTTTCCCAATCAAAACAGCTATCTCCGGATTTCTATACATTTTTCTCAACTTTTAAAATACACGCCTTTAATAACATAATAGAATCTAATTAACGTAACTGTTGAAAACAGTTGAAATCTGATACTATCCGCAGTAAACTAAAAAAAAACTAAAAAAAAATAACAATACCTGTAAACAACTGTTGTCTTTGTCTCAATTTCGACATTCTTTTGCTGAAAATTTCTGTTTTGTTCATTTATCGTCTGTTTTAGTCTTATATCTTTAGATGGAAATGGATCATGTTCAGAATTTTTGTCCCACTGAGGATCAATATAAGTATGGAAAATTATATAATTTTTAACGCGGAGCGTGCGTTTAAGCACATTTTCTGCCCCCCGTATCGGAAATTAACGTTCAATACACATGCGAAAAGTTGATTTTTGAAATTTTATAAATAGATAAAATTCAGTTGTCAATAATCGAATGACACTTTATTGATTGTGGGATCACTATCAGTTTCTCACCTGAAATTTTCATGTCTAATATTTCAAAATCAAAATATTGCTTAGAATGGTTCAATGTACCAATTTTTGAATACGCTTATACTATTTAAAAAATAATTTTCAATTATAACAAACTTCATAAAAGTTTTTTAGAAGTAAATTTAATAGAGCAGTATACCTAATAATAAGATATTATTTGAGATTTATCAATAGGGATGACTATAGATAATAATTGATAAAAACGTTGAAATATGAAAATTTTTCATCAGCTTGGGGTGTGCAGTCGCACGGCCCGCGGAAATATATATATATATCCGTAAACAACGTCCCTCGCCACGCCGGTAATCGAGGCAGGATAGAGAGTGACGAAATAGGGCGGCGTTGGCTCAAGCGGTAGCACGCGCGCCTAGAGATCTCGGGAGCGCCCGATCGATTCTCGGTTCCGGCGTCTCCTTTTGTGATTTTCTCCTCTCACGTCAAGTCTCACCCCGTTACAATATATATATATATATATATATATATATATATATATATGTGTGTGTAAATAAATATATATATATATATATATATATATATATATATATATATATATTATACACACACACTAGTGGGGCTTCGCTCGCCAAACCCCCCATTTTAGTTTCTGTGTGATTTTTATTTTGAAAATGTTATCTTCATGATCTGATAATTACGTTCTAATTGGTTAAGAACGATCTTATTGTATTATGTAAAATTTGTAGATCATAAAAAGTCAAGAATTTAATGTTTGTCGAAATAGAGAAAATCAAAAGAAAATAAGTAAAAGTACTGAATTAACGTCGAACTTCTACAGCTAATGTCATTTAAAATATATAGTTTTTTTATATTTTTTTGGAAATTGTTTTAAAATTAATTTTGATTCTTTCTATTTTTGATTATATGTTACGATTATAAATAAATCTGGTCCGCCACTCTTTCTTATAATAACCATTGCGGCTTTGTTGTATGACTTGTGGCCTCTAACATATGTTGATGATAGATCTTCTTGTTTTTACGAAGCATAATGAGGAAAAAAATCTGTTTTTCATTTTATTAATGTTTTGGTTTCATAGCGATTCTTTGATTTTCTTTTTTGTGATAATTTTATCAAAAGAGTTAATAAAAATAGTAAATGTGTAACTTAAAGTGAATAATATTTCCTATCTTTTCACCGCGGATAATTTGGATTATCTTTTATCGTTCTTTTGTTATGCACCAAATGTGAAATTTTTTTTAACCGTTATAACTCGATCACTACACTGTATAAGTTCTACAAAAGCATGATTGTTATAAATAATACTTACCGCGTAAATATCAAGTTATTTCACTAATTATTTCCTGAGAAAAAAACTCAATTATTAAAAAATAAAGTTTTTGATTCCTACCTATGGAAGCTTTGCATTTTACAGACCAAGTTAGTTAAAGAAAGAAGGCATGAATCATATCAAAAATTAATATCTAGACGGATTTTTTTTTTTGTTATCTATTCTTATTTTTATATGAAATTATCGATCTCTGCAAGTTAAATATACTTACTTGTAGCTGCTTATTAGCTGTATTTGAGTTACGATTTTTACTCCAATATTTTTTAAGTGATATTGTTTTGTAAATTCGGTTTTATTAATGATACGTTTAAACAATTGAGAGCTCACGCAATCAATATGGCGGTACAAAGGATGAAAAAATATATATTGATGTATAACTGTTGACACATGGCGCAGGAGTAACTGAACAGGAGGTCGAAATAAGTTTGACACAACACAGAATTTGATGTAAAAAATATATTCAATATATTTATTTATTTTGTTTTGAAATAGGGAAAGGAATTTTTATGTATTCTTTATTAAATTTAAATTCATTGAATTATAACGTAAACGAAAATAGATATTATGTGAAAATTGATCAGACAAAATATTTCATAATTAAATTGAAAATGAACTTAATTTTTATATGAACGAATTTGTGTATAATGAAAATAAATTTAAATACTAATTTCAGAAATGTTGCTAGAGTAATGAATGAAATCTATTGCGTGATACGCCACGTGGAGACGTATGCTCAACGTATAGATTTAGGTAAACTTTTATGAGTTCTAGAGATTTATATTCCACGATAAAGATAATGAAATTGACGATACAATTATTTACGGAGTTGTTAGTAAATCTGAAATGAAGGATATCAAATGACGAAGTGCGTCCTGGGATAACTGACTGGGGTCTGACGTAGCCAGCCCAGTCAGACGGCACGAAGCCGTATTTTTACACCCTTTTGGAGGCAGGTTATTTTATTAATTTTGTGCTGGAGACGATCTGTAGCTTGTCTCCCCCAGTTTGGGCTTAACGCCTTATTCCTGGGTGCACGTTAGTATACAAAAAAATAAAATTGCTTTCTCAGTGAAAAAACTTCAGTGAGAAATTACCAAATAATCACTACTGATGCACTTGAGTTGATGTCACAGGATGTCACTTTCCTTGTGATCTCGTGGCTGCAGTGATTGAGTCTCTCTCTCACACGACGACAGGGCTGATAAGGATGATGTGCGCTGCGGCGTGGTGTATTGCTTAGAAGTTGTAGAGAGAGTGAAGATGGCTCCGCATGACGCCAGCATGTGAGCGTACACCGCGCTCGACAAGATAAACTCAGTAACGCATTTACATAAACGTAATGCTGTTACTGAGTTTAATTACGCGCAGACGCGACACGAGAAACCCCGAAGAGACACGAGCCGCCGGCAGCAGCGTAGGAGCGAGAGAGAGCGAGAGAGCAGTCCGAGCTCCGAAGCGAGAAAGTAGGCGGGGCTAGCGCGCACTAGCGTACTATGTGCTTTTCGCTCTCGCGCTTCATGAAAGGCCCGTACCTACAAAAAATACTTTTTCGGGCGCAAGTGCCCGCTTACCTTGATTCGCGCCAAACTTATATCTTGCACTGTATATAAATTTCAATACATAACATAACCCCTTTTATTTTTTCCAAAATCATAATACAAATTAATGAGGGAGACAATGCTTCAAAATAAAAATAGATTCATGATGAGTAAATTGATGTACTTAAATGCCCGCTCATTAGGCTAGATCTTGATCCTTCGAGCCGCCATGCATATTAAAAAACTTACGTTTTAAAAACTACTTAAACATATAAATTTTCAGTTAATCATATTAAGGCCTAGAGACCTATCAGCAAAAAAATTGATATATAACAAATTCTTATCCTATTTTCTACTGTATATAAATATTTATATGTATATAGCAAACCCATGTCTGTTCCACATTGAAACGTTGCGCTTACAAACTAATGCTCCTACACTTGCAATGATTTTTTGTGGATAGAGTTTATAATACAAATTGCTCGCATTCGTCAAAAAAAAAAAGGAATTAGTCATTGTTTGCTGGAAGTCAAGGGGCTGTCGGAGCGAACTTTACTGATTGTGACCCCACCTTGCGCCGTAGTTCGCATTGTTTGTCTAAATTACATACATTGGTGTACATATATTAAGGTTCTTGTAAATATATAGTTTTATTATACGCACCTTGGAGCACCGCGTTGATGTGCGATAAATGAGTGTATGTACTTATTATTCATGATCCAAAAATCTTTTTGAGTTCAGGAAAACCAGAACATGTCGATCAATCAGCGTGGCTCCGACATCCCTTATATGGACTTTTTGCTCTTTTAAAAAAATGGCTAATTGACCATCGCAGCAATCGAGCACCAAGAGCCTAACCTAATTATCCATGTGCCAACCTTTTGGTTAATTCACAATCTCTTAGCCGCTCCAAGCTCAGCACATGTACTGCTTACTAAGCCATTTTTCCAATGCAGCTTCTGTTTCTGTCCTGATATTTTTAGCTTAAAGAAGCTACTTTAGCCTAATCACGATACACGGGCCTAAACCAAGTCATTGAACGTCTTAATAAAGCCTGCTACCACATCAACCTTAATAAGACTTCCAAGGTCGTCTCCATAGCTTCGTTTTAATTAGAACAAATACAGACAAAAATCCCGGGTGCACAACATTTGTCTTCATTCTACCCGAATTGTCCACTAACATCAGCTGGCTCTCAGTAGCCAAGTTTCTAACTTGATTCATGCCTTTTTATTCAGTTATCACGCTTATCAATACGGGTTTTTTCAGTAAGTGAAATTTCCCAGGAAAGAATAAGTAGAATATCCCGATATTTATACAGAAAGTAGTTCTTATCATGATTAATCAACATGATTACGTTAAGAAGTTCTATAGTTTAATTTTTGAGTTATAATGGTTTAAAAATTTGCACTTTTTGCTCTAACGAACAGTAATCTAAACTCTCTGCGGTATGGAGATAAATAATTTTATTCTTTTTAAGGTACGTATCCAGTGTGGGGGGGTGCGGAGGTCTGTGATGGGGGGGCGGCGGGGGGAGTATACACAAAATAACTATATATATATATATATATATATATATATATATATATATATATATATATATATATATATATATAGATAAAAAAAAGGTTAGGGTTGATTCAATATTATACTTATAAATTACCATTCAAAAAGATTTAAGTTTGTTGACAAAATTACAAATAAATATTAAAAGTATGATTATTGTTGTGATGATTTTAATCGAATAAAGTATCGTTAAAAGCTAATCCTTAAAAGATAAGATTAAATGATATTGCAAGAATAGTATTCGTTTTGGTTATCAAAGTCTATTAAACTATATTCAGCTATTCATAAAACTAATATTGGGATCAATAAACTATTTAGTAACCAATAGTGATTTTTCAATCGATTAAAATAAATTGACAAAATAAAATATCAATGATATAAGAAGAAGAAGAATTATTATTAGATGTTATTAGAGTAGATTAAAATATATTCAAAGCTATTCATAAAACTAGTATTAAGATCGATAGACGATTTAGTAATGATTTGAGATTTTAAAATCGATTAAAATTAGTGTATTAAAATTAAAATAAACACTACATAAACATCGATAAAATATATCAAATTTCATACTTATTTTTCGTATTAAAACCGATTGGAATTAAAAACGATTTAAATATAGGAATTTAATCGACGAAATTTGGGTGGTTGATTGAATGGATTTAAAACGATTAAATTCGATTTAATTTTAATCGATTTTAATCGAATTCAATCGCATATTTTTAGCAGGGTCCCCGTAAATTTTATTGAACTGGCACTAGTAATTTTTCTGATGACAAAACTTTTTACCATGCTGCAAAAGAAATTCATGCCCGTCCATGTTTTGTCATCTGCTTAAATAACCTCCAAATCTAATCTTGATGTACGCTTGTTAAATCCAACGAATTTCTTGGTTTAAAGTGTGACATTTATAAATAACGCTATATTTATCAATAATATGACGTTAAGAATGCATCACGCAAACACACACACAGACACACATATATATATATATATATATATATATATATATATATATATATATATATATACACGCACACACACATATATATATAACAACATATCATAATAAGGGCTATGGAGAAAAATAACAAAGTACCAAAAATTTTACTGTGCTGATCCAGTAAAAGTGCTCTAGATAGCGCGGCGTCCCAGCGTGACTGTGCTAGCACGGTAATTTTGATTCTTAATTTCTATGTAATTTGTATCGTGAAATTCTTTCCGTGTAGATGTTTGAAGGGCAGCGAACTTAGGTACCCTACGTACGATAAGGAGCTGTTCGCGATCGTGTTTGCTAAGCAGTTGACCGAAAAAATAATTTGCGTGTTCGGGCCTCCGGCTGCGATCGTAACCGATCAAGGCACGCATTTCCAAAACCCTGTACTCGATGAACTCGCGAAGATTTTCGGCATAACCAAGTTTTTTACCACGGCCTATCATCCGCAGGCGAACGGGTCCATCGAGCGTATGCATCATACGCTTACGGAGTATCTGAGGAAGTACGTGAAGAAAATTGACAGATGGGACGAATGGACGGCCGTCTGTCAATACGCGTACGATTGTACTGAACATGAGAGTACGCGTTATTCACCACACGAGCTTTTGTTCGGTATAAAGCCCAGAACTCCGTCGAGCTTTTCCCAACATAACGGCGACGTAACATATAACGATTACATCGCTGACATGACGAATAATTTAACGGCTTTGCAAACTGCAGCCGCAATGAACTTGGTACAGTCTAAGCATTACTATGACCAGAAACTAAATTCAAAACATTTTCGAGAAGGCGAAATCGTCTTTCTACTGAAAGAACCGAAGGTGGGAAAATTCGCCAAGGAATACCGCGGCCCCTTCGAGATATTCGCGATCAATCGCAAAACAAATAACGTCACCTTGCGGAACGACGAGGTGACAAGAACGGTCCATTTAAATAAAATTGAACGGCCCAGCGAGTTGGCTAGAGAAGCCGCGACTTCTGAAGCGGATCCCGTGGAGTAAGACGTTTTTTTTTACTCTTTTTTTTGCGCAATAAAACAAAAAACGTCTTACTGGCTAGGCCACCTCTACGCGCCCAAGAAGCCAGCCGCTTAGCGTCGACTTGCGCCAGCTAACCTCTACCTCCTTATCTTTTAGGCTTGCGCCGGCAGCGGCCCGAGAAGCAGTGAACCCTTGCCCTCGGGCGTTCATGACCGCTTCATACAACAGCTAAAGGAGAATCTAGGGTTGATTACGGAAAAGATTGCGTCGTTGGCGACATCCAGCACCAACTGGAAGTTGATCGAGAAGGTCGATTTTCACCCGTATTTTCTGAAGGTTCCAAGTTGGTGCGTAAAATCGCAACCGCGGCTTTCGCGTGCAGACCGCGTTGCGATTCGGCAGGCCTAATTGAAGAAGCCAAGGTCGCCGCCCGCCAGGCCAACTGGGTAAGAGACTCAATACTTTTCCACGGGAACGGCATAGGGCTGCAGAGGTCTCGGCGCGCCGTTTTGCCCTTTATTGGCTCATTCCATAAATGGCTATACGGGACGCTGACCGAAGCCGATCTAATCGAGGTTCAAGAGGCGGTTAAGTCCATCGCCGAGGACAACCGCCGCACGGCCGCGCTTTTAGCTAACCAAACGGAAATCGTTGTGCACGAGTTTTCGAAGTTGAACGAGAAAATGCGTAAGCTAGATGCAGCAACTGCCGTGTTAGCGAATAGGACAAGTTTGAACGTTATCGGACTGGATAATCTCGATACTGAACTAGAGATTAGAAACGGTTTGGCCATCTTGTTCGCGGTCAAAGGCCTGGTCCACCCGCGGATCATGCCCCCCGAAACGATCGTCCGTTCGGCAAAAACAGTGTAGGACACGGTATCGCACGCGAGATTCCCCCTTTCCCCGGACGAGTCAGCGGCGATCCCAATTATGAAAGTATCGAAAATTTCGGTGTTATTCGCGAACATGGACAAATTTAGCCTGTTCAAGGCCTCGCCCGTATCCGCTGTTCAAAATATTCTAAATATTTCTGACATGGCCGCTTATACATGTATATGGCCTGCTCACACGTACTTCGCGATGAGTACATCTAATCGAACATATGTCCCGATCCCAACGCAGGAAATGCCAAATTTACGGGAGTTGTTTGGCACGTTGATCGCGGTCGACCTAGAACCGGTGCGCGACGTGCGCGACAACGTAGCATGCGAGCTAAGAATCGCGGCCGGTCGGGCTATAGAGGACCCGGGCGTATGCGACGTAAAAATTAAGCACTTAAGGGACACTTTTTGGTTGAGGCTGCATAAAGCCAACACTTGGGTGTACGAGGCAAGGCAGGCAGAGGATATCTTTACCCAATGCACTCGCACCGAGCAAATCACGTCGCAAATTTCGGGCACAGGTATACTCGAGTTACGTGACGGCTGCTCGGCCCACACAGCCACCGCTCGCCTCTCCGCGTCGCACATTCTTACCCAAAAAGTGAACGCATCCTCCTTCGGCTCGTTGCAGTTCAACATGTCGCTGTTCATCGCGCGCCTGAACGAATCCGCGCACGCGATGACGGACTTGCAACAAGCGATTGAAAACGAAGCAAAGATTCGCGCCGAAAGTGCCCACGGCTCCGAAATGGAAAATTTGAAGGCCGGGGCAGGCCTACGCGATATTGGAGCCAAAGCTCGCGAAATTGCGCATAAGAAAGCGACAGCTTTCGAGTTGCGAAACCTCAGCGACTACGCATGGTCGATCGGCTACTCGTCCTGGACCTTGATCGGCGTCGTCATCGTCGCCTTAGTCCTGACCTGGGGCTTCTTGCGGTATCGAGCTGGTAAACCCATGCGCGATCTCATTAGCCAGCAGAAAGCGATGATGCAATTGGAAATGATGCGCCAGTTCCGCTGTAGAACGGACGAAATAACGGTCTCGCCCCGCTCCCCGTACGCGCACCATAGCCACGCGGCCAAGCAGTGCTGTAGTTTCGCGCCTAGACGCCTTGCTATCGTATTGGTTACCTTTTTGGTTTTTGTACCTCTTAATTTACGCCGTAGCTATATCCAAGCCAATCTATAACGAGAGAGACGCGTGGACTACGGCGCGTATAAAAAATAATATATATTTTATATTTTGATATCTGATACATATATACTTTTGAATACTTGCACTAATGTGCATCGCTCATTCTATCATAATATATGCTTGTTTATTGTCTTAATTTCAGCTAATATTGTTTAGAGTTAAGTTAAGGGTGCAGCGGCAAGCCCGCCTTAAATCATAAGAGGCGTTTTGGCAAAAAGGCACGCTGCGTCGTGCGGCGCCAAATCGCCTAAGCGCATGGCAATGCGATAAGGTAAGCCGGCTATGTATGCGGCGAAGGGCCAAGTTTTCGCCAGGCCCAAGCGACAGCACTTGGCTAGAGCAATGCCTCAATAATTCAATTTTTTTTTTTTTACTTATTCTGCTTTATCAAACTAGGATAAGGAAAACTTTGTATTTGAGAGCTCTGCCTCTTAATTGTGTAAGACAGCAGCAGCTGTCAGGAACAACATCCGCGGTTCACACATACCCACATACATTACATAGTTTTTTTAGCATTGACCTTCATGGAATCAGTGGGGTTTTCGTTAAGCATCCAATGCGCAGGGACAATGCGTTTTTCTTTTCATATACTTTGTGCATAGTTCAATTCTTGCATTATGCACTGGCATCCAGGGACAATTCATTTTTGTAACTCTTTTAAAGAGGAATCGCAAGGAAGAGAAATCTTAAATTTACACCAGCGCGGAGCGCGCTTGCGCGCGCCCGACGCTCACAATCCACAGCACACGAACACACGAGGTGGCATCTCCGATGGCTGCGGCTGACGATGCTCAGAGTGCATCGTCAACAGGGAACGCCCTGCCTGGAGTTCGCACGGCAGAAAATGCAGCATATGCATCTTTGCACGCGCGACCACTCGCCGCCGACGAGTCGCGTCGACGGCAGTGCGGGCAGATCACCGGCGACCACGGACGAGAGCAGAGTTCTCCCAAACACCCAATAAACTCTGTTCTGGACTTCAAGCATTCGTCACTTGTGCTCCCAGAGCACCCTCCCAGCATCCCCGTACGTCTGTGATAATATAATGCGCACGCCGCGCCGCTGCTCGCTCGCTACTCCTTGTCTAATTATAATCGCGCCGCTGTGCTCGCCGCTCGCTATGTATAGGTATACATGCATGTTGCGCGCTCTCCCCGCTTCCTCGCTGCTTCCTGCTGCTGCCGCTAGCTGGCTCATGGCGCTGCTGTTGTTCTGCTACTGTGAACTCAGCTGTAGAGAGGGAGGGAGTGCAAGATGCTCTCGTACAATCTAAAATGTTATTTCATAAAATTAAGTATCTAATATTTTTTATAATTTTATGCGGAACTTGTACGGGGTGTTACACTTTCTCGCCTTCGCATGATATCCTCCGATGTGCTGGAATATTCACTAAATGAGTATTCTCCCATGAAAATTCGCGGCGCGTGGGGTAGGTGAGTTTAAGAGCTTTTATTCAGAGGCAACCCTTACTCTTGCTCGCCTTCCTTTGATGTACCGACGTGTTTTTAAAATAAATTATTATACTCAGGGAACGTGGGGTAATTGGATTTATGCACTTTGGTTTTAGATTTTATTTACGCTTTGCTCGCTTTCCTTCGATGTGCTGAGGTGTAGCTTAAATAAATTATTTTCCTTGGGGAACATGGAGTAAGTGGGTTAGAGGATTTTGGGTTTATTTCTCGCTTTGCTTACATTCCTTTGATGTGCCGACGTATTTTTAAAATAAATTATAGTACTCGGGGAGCATGGATTAATTTGGTTTACACATTTAGGTTTTAGATTTATTCCTCGCTTTGCTCGCCTTCCTTCGATGTGCCGACGTGTAGCTAAAATGAATTATTAAACGTGGAAAGCATGGGGTAATTGTGTTTGGATTTATTCCTCGATTTTTTTGCCTTCCTGAGATGTGCGAGGTGTAGTTTAATAGTATGTCGTGTACCAAGGGCGTAGAGCGGGCTTCTTTAGGCCAAGTGGGGAGTTTGCAGTATGATTCGAGGCGAGTTAGCCCGATCCGCAGACGAATACTGCAACCACACGAGGCCAAAAAGCCAGCTCAGCACACCTTGGTGCACACCATATTTTTGCGATGCATGTACTGATTTTTGCGTTTTAAACTGCACGTGTTAAATTTCAAGCGAGTTTTGAAGATTTGCCAATGAATTTAGAAGCTTTCGCAGAAGGTGCTTTTGCGCCCGCTGCAGCAATTTTTCGCCCGCCGATTTGAAAACGACTACTTTTGAACAGTTTGAAAACGACTACTTCCCTAATTTTAGGTCAAAAAAAAACGCAAAGATCATGAATGTGTTACAAAAATTAATTATTGTATTTGGGGAACGGGTAATTGGGTTAACACATTTAGGTTTTTGATTTATTTCTCGCTTCGCTTGCCTCCTTTCAATGTCACGATGTGATTTTAAAGTAAATTATTGAACTCGGGGGCGTGGGGTAATTGGCTTTACATATTTATTTTGATTCATTCCTTGCTTTGCTCGCCTTTTATCAATGTGCTGACGTGTTTTTAAAATAAATTATCGTACTCGGGAAGCATAAGGTAATTGGGTTTAAACATTTAGGTTTTAGATTTATTCTCCGCTTAGCTCTCCTTCTTTCGATGTGCGAGGTAGTTTAAATAAATTATTACACTGGGAGAGCGTAGGATTATTGGGTTTAAGCGTTTTAAGTTTAGATTTATTTTTTGCATTCCTTGCCTTCTTTCAATGTCCTGACGTGTTTATAAGTAAATTATTGTACTCGGGGAGCGTGGGGGTAATTGGCTTTACAGATTTAGGTTTTGGATATATTCCCTGCTCGCACTTCTTTGATGTGCCGAAATGTAGTGTAAATAAGTTATTTCACTCGGGAAGCGTGGGGTACTTTGGTTCAAGTATTTTTGGTTTAGATTTATTCCTTGCCTTGCTTGCCTTTGTCAATGTGCTAAGGTAGTTTTTTGGTGAATGTTTTTTTAAAAAATGAGCGTGTGGGAAACGTTAGTTGAACAATTTTGGCCTGACATTTTATCCTCGCCTCTCTCTGATGTGCCAATACAGTTTTAAAATAAAAAATTTATCAATATGAAGCGATTCATATTTTTTTGCCACAAAAACGGAATTTTGATATCAGATTTGTGCTTAGCGCCCCCAAAAACGGTATATATTTGATCAGGTACATAACGGTATATATTTGGGAAGGTACATAAGTATACAATAACTCAGGTTAGTAGAGCAAAATTCTCACTATCATTGCATACAACGTACGACGATAGGGGACCCGACAGTCGAGACGATAGGGGGCCTGACAGTCGTGACCTGACCTGAGTTCATCTTCGTCTCCAATATGCAAAAAAAGTTGAGTAGATGGCGCTGCGAACAACTCTGCAGTCTTTGTGAATAAGCGTATAGGCGCCATAGGTGGGAAACGAGCACGGTGTTAACACACCTTGCATGTGTGCATTATACATATAATAAAGTATAATTATGAGTGCAACTAATCGTTCGTAGCTCTGAGATCATAATTATATATAAAGGGGCGCGGTAGCGCCCCGATGGCAAGTATAAGTTTTTATACACTGTGCCGTCGGGGAGCAGCGCGACCCTATTATACTTTGAATTTGCTAAATAACCTAAATGCGTTTTATTGTCTTCGATGATTTCTTGTCTGATATGTCTTAGATGCTTATGTTTGGGTAATGTATCTCAAAGATTTTAATGAGAACTTTCTAATGATCATAATATTTTGCTTTAAAAATTTTCTTTTAGCAAAATAATTATTATCAAAAATTAATTTGCGATGATTTCTTGAAATTTTGGTCTTGTACGATTCTCATCTTTTTAAGCACAACAATACAAGATATGTCATGATATAATAGGTTAATTTAGGTTACCTTTCAGCAAACAGTGCAATATAATATACTACGCCGCGAATGTCTCTAGAACATATTAATTATGTGCAACTCTAATAGTAAAAGAGTGAGAAAGGTGTACGCTAAGCGTCGCTGCCTTTTACGAAACGAATCGCAGTTACAGAGAGCCGAACGCACGGAGTAAGTATTTATCTACAGAAAGATTATGAGAAAAAAGGACTAGATTTTTTAAACTAGAAATTGTCTAGTTGTCTTTATCTAGTTCTTCTTGCATCGTTTACAAACGTGCATCAGTGTTTGTTTGAGAGGACAGAGGCACACGCCACAGCAGAGTACGTCCGGCTATGTGTAAACATAAACATGGCCTAAAACAGTGGTGTTTTAAGTCAGTACACATCGTAGACTATAAGACGACGGGACGGCAAATGTGCATTAAAATAATATTTTTGAAAATTTCTAACCTTTTTTTTTAGTAACCACTAGTCAGCTGATCATATCTCACCTGCTAAACTTTAATGCTTGATGCTTGACATATATAAAATTGATTTCACTACATTCATTAGCGTATATTTATGCCGTGGTAGAAATGCTTACCAACGGTAAACTGTTGGCCAAAGTGACAGTTTTGTCAGGTTTGTCGGCCAACCATAATCAACTGATGGGTTATTTTCTGCCAGGGTGGAGACCAAACTTATAGTTGCCAACATTTTACCTTGTAAAAGGTGTTTTTCAAACCTTTATTTGACTTCTATATTGCAAATAGTGAATAATAAACTAAAGAAATATTGACACGAGAAAACGAGCCAAACGAGCAGTATATAGAATAGAGGAAAAAGGAACTCTGGACACTGTAAAAATTGGAACGTTAGACAAATATTATACCTATAGTCTGGTCCTTAGACAAATATTATACCTATAGTCTGGACCTTAGTGATGGTCGTATAACTTAGTACTGCAGTATCTGTGACTTGACTTCTAATCTAACAAGGTAATGTGAAGTGCATAGTCATGTGCGGTCTTAAATAAAGACTATCGCGTCGTTATTTAAAAAAAATTCTGAATAAAAAGATCCTTAACAAAATTATTTACGATGTCAGAAGATGAAGGCAGAAGTAATGACAACAATATTTACATACACATACACCCGAAAAAAACAAGACAGAAATCTGAACGTTTAAAAGATCCTGCTACAACTTTAAAAAAGTTCAGTTATGATTCTTTTTTTAAAAATGAGAAACTACAGAGACCAAGTATTCACGTATGTACAAGCAGCAGGTAGGAATATATACGTTTATAGGTTAGTTTCAACGTATATATACTTGTAAAATATTTTGTAATTATAATTATGTTATATTTTAACTTATAATATTTAACTCAAACATATTCCAAAACTTAATTTTACACTTAACTCTACCGTACACGATAGTTCTGCAAATGGGAAAAAAAAAAAAAAAAAAAACACAGAATGATACACCTTTGTAACGGGGCGTGAATTCGATCAACGAATAACTCGTAGAACGACTGGATCGCGTTCCCTCGATGCGGCGGAGGATTCCTCTCCGCCCGCGAAACACCTCCGTTGCATGCAGCTGTTTCAGCTGCTTCTGTTTGCTGGGTCTACGCGCCGCCTGGCGCATGCTCGGCTGCTCAACTGCGTTAAATAAGTGCTATTAAATAACGCCCGTGGAGGCGGCGGTATTCGCAGGAAGGAACAGGGATCGGAAATAAGCGAACGAGGTTTAGAAATGTCGACCACTTACGCAAAATAAAAAGACTAAGGTGATATTTGTCAGTCGCGAAACAAACGTAAA
This sequence comes from Nasonia vitripennis, assembly GCF_009193385.2. Taxonomy (NCBI): domain Eukaryota; kingdom Metazoa; phylum Arthropoda; class Insecta; order Hymenoptera; family Pteromalidae; genus Nasonia; species Nasonia vitripennis. The sequence goes on from NW_022279659.1 coordinate 398,767, forward strand.
GTTACATTAATGAAAGAATAATACGCGAGTCGCCGACAACTTTGCGACTCGCCGCGACGCTAGAATATTTATTTATTATTTTTGAGCTGCTCGTATACTATTGCTCAACTACTGGAAAACTACAGGATACTTCTTTATTATTTTCGGACTGCTCGTAGACTATATCTTAACTACTGGAAAACTACAGTATATTTATTTATTATTTTCGAACTGCTCGTAGACTATTGCTCAGCTACTGGTATACTACAGGATATATTTTTATTATTATCGGACTGCTCGTAGACTATTGCTCAGCTACTGGAAAACAACTGTATATATTTTTATTATTTTCGGACTGCTCGTAGTATATTGCTCAACTACTGGAAACCGCAGGATACTTTTTTATTATTTTCGGACTGCTCGTAGACTATATCTTAACTACTGGAAAACTACAGTATATTTATTTATTATTTTTGGGCAGCTCGTAGACTATTGCTCATATACTGGAAAACAACTGTATATGTTTTTATTATTTTCGGACTGCTCGTAGACTATTGCTCAACTACTGGAAACCGCTGGATACTTTTTTATTATTTTCGAACTGCTCGTAGACTATTGCTCAGCTACTGGAAAACTACAGGATACTTTTTTATTATTTGCGGACTGCTCGTAGACTATATCTTGACTACTGGAAAACTACAGTATATTTATTTATTATTTTTGAGCTGCTCGTATACTATTGCTCAGCTACTGGAAAACAACTGTATATATTTTTATTATTATCGGACTGATCGTAGACTATATCTTAACTACTGGAAAACAACAGTATATTTATTTATTATTTTTGAGCTGCTCGTAGACTATTGCTCAGCTACTGGAAAACTACAGTATATTTATTTATTATTTTCAAACTGCTCGTAGACTATTGCTCAACTACTGGTAAACTACAGGATATATTTTTATTATTTTTGAGCTGCTCGTAGACTATTGCTCAACTACTGAAATCTACAGGATACTTTTTTATTATTTTTGAGCTCCTCGTAGACTATTGCTCAACTACTGGAAAAATATACAGTATACTTTTTTATTATTTTCGAACTGCTCGTAGACTATTGCTCAACTACTGGAAAACTATACAGTATATTTTTTTATTATTATCGCACTGCTCGTAGACTATAGCTGAACTACTGAAATCTACAGGATACTTTTTTATTATTTTTGAGCTGCTCGTAGACTATTGCTCAACTACTGGAAAACTATACAGTAGACTTTTTTATTATTATCGAAATGCTCGTAGGCTATTGCTCAGCTACTGGTAAACTACAGGATATATTATTATTATTATCGGACTGCTCGTAGACTATAGCTCAACTACTGTAATCTACAGGATACTTTTTTATTATTTTCGGACGACTCGTAGACTATATCTTAACTACTGGAAAACTACAGTATATATTTTTATTATTTTTGAGCTGCTCGTAGACTATTGCTCAACTACTGGAAACTATACAGTATACTTTTTTATTATTATCGAAATGCTCGTAGGCTATTGCTCAACTACTGGAAAATACAGGATAGTTTTTATTATTTACGGACTGCTCGTAGACTATTGCTCAACTACTGGAAAACTATACAGTATACTTTTTTTATTATTTTCGAACTGCTCGTAGACTATTGCTCAACTACTGGAAAAATATACAGTATATTTTTTTATTATTATCGCACTGTTCGTAGACTATAGCTCAACTACTGGAATGTACAGGATACTTTTTTATTATTTTCGAACTGCTCGTAGACTATTGCTCAACTACTGGAAAACTACAGTATATTTATTTATTATTTTTGGGCGGCTCGTAGACTATTGCTCAACTACTGGAAAACTACGGGATATCTTTTACTTGTTTGGTCTGCTTCTACTTTTATATGAAAAACAATAATTGAAATTATTTTACATGAAAAACAATTATAGACTTACCATTCAATTTTATAAGATGTCTTATCGATTTCTATGGACTTTTTTTTAGCAGGGGAGTATATTTTTTTTAGTAGGGGATGCTTCATACTGATTACTGTATAAATTAGTTTTTTGCTATTGTGTGCGTAACAAGCTACTTTAGGCATCGAAATCGGTGTGTAAAGAAGATCTTTATATACGCTGTGCATAAAGTGCAAAACGAATATGTAAAAGCGCAGTACTTCCGTACACGCCATTTCCAATAATGCAGAAAGTCACTCACTCATTCGTTCTCACTTTTGTATTATTTAAACGGTAGTCAAAAATATAAGGGTAAGTCTATTTGCAAATGACCAATCAAACGTTTTATTTATAGCTTGTTGTATTTTACTCCAATCTCATAGATAACTTTTTTAAATTAAAATGAGTGTCATGAATATCCATGGCACTGTAATACATCATCGTTAAGCTGATAGATTTTGGACGTATAAAACTAAATCTGTTTAAAATGTAATAAAAAAATATATTATATTAAATTAATTATATTTTAATGTTTTCGGTATCTTAACTGTAGAAAATTATTGATCAATAATACAGAAATAAATCCGATCGATCACTGCGTCTATTAGGTTTTTCAACTGTTCATTAAGCTGACAAATCGTACACGTACATTCGGGGAACAAAATATCATTAAATATTCTGGTCCGTCCGCCGTTACATATTTCCGCAGTGTTAACTGAGCAGCGTGCAATTTTGTACGCAACCTATTTAGCACTGCGGAAAAGTCTCATGGCGGGCGGACCGAGATATTTAAAGTTATTTTGTCCCCCGAGTGTACGTGTAATCAACCTTGAATGTTTTATGAAAATCGACCAGCTTTTAAAGAAGAACACTTAATTGCCCGAAACATCGGATGAATATACAATTTTAAAAACCTAGGACGTACCCATCAACTACATTCACTCTACATTTAAAACCTATTAATAAGTGGCAAGTAATAAACTCAACATTTTTATAATAATTACAATTTTCTTATGATTAAATATGTAGTCTTAATCCGTTTCCAGGTTGTTGACAAGTGGTACAGCATACCACTTATCTGTGTTGAGAGGTACCATGATGCATTTTTTCATTATAGATGAAAGATTAATACTGACAATTACGCTCGTTTTTCTCACGATGAATGAAAATAAGTTCGTTGAAATGTTGTCGATTTTACAGATTTGTTCATCTGCAACCATTAGCTTTGTTCCTAGTAAAATATACTTTTCATGATTAGTTTGTAGTTTTTGAACAGCAATTAAATCAGTAAGTACGATAAGTTCATTGTTGCAACTTAAAACAATAGAGTTATCTCTCTTTTTTAATCTTCTGTATTTCGATGTATGGAAGAGTGAATTCCTGTAAATGAAGCGTTCATACACATAAGCATCACTTTTAATTCCTTGTCTTAATAGCTGCTCAATAATCAGTCCAAGTCAACATACATTGGTATATGTAAAAGTATGTGTACATTATATTTCATAAATTCTTTGCCATACAAGTGTTCAATACGGTTAACGAATTTATACAATACTTTTTCAGCAAGTGAAAACATTTCATCAGTAATTTTTTGTTGTAAAAGAGTATTCATACTAAATACAAAAAGTAGCCAATGTTTAAAATACTTTTTTGGAATTAAACCACTTAAACATGGAACCGAATAGTAGTATGTAATTTTTCCACTCACTAGCCTTTATTTTTGAATCAGTAATAGTTCTATGAACTCTTGTTATTTCGGTTGGAGGTTTAATTGCTAAAAACCGATTGTTAAATTCATTTAACTTTAGACCCATATACCAGTCTTTATCATTGTTTTTGGAATTGAACCATTCAGTTCCAAAAAGTTTTCCGACTCCCAAAAGACAGGAATGCATATAATCAGGCGAAAAGCCGTGAATCATGTCAAAGGTTACCTTCCGACCCGCAGTACATTCTTGAAAAACCTTTACCTACGACTACTGTTTCTCCTTCATGATCACAATAAGAGCATCCCCATCGTCCATTATGTTGGGTTTTATTTTGTACTTGAGGCCTAGCTATCGAATCTACTGATGCAAAAATAGTTTGAACTTTTACAGTGATTTCTTGTTTACATCCGTATGGAACACATTTAAAACCTTTCTTAGACAATCCTTTCAGTTCACTAATAAACGGCTTTAAATATACGTTCATAGGTGGTTTACTTTCGTAGAACAAGCTTGTGAGTAGAGCGTTGTTCTTTCGCAATCGATCTGGAAGTTCATTTACAGTTACAATCACCGGCATTATTCCTCTATTTGATGATCGAAACAATGATACACCATCGGTATTCCACTGTATAGTAATCATTTTCAGAAATAATATTTCTTTTGCACATGTCCTTATAAACTTCGGCATTAATAACGTCACTTTCTTCACATTCTTTTCGAATATTTAAGTATAAAGTTGATTGCATCAGTTCTATTAATTGATTTTTTAATGGCACATAATAAAAGAAAGTTCCTTCATCATGCAACCTACTTTTAAGGTATATTTTTTGACAGAATTCACATTCTACTCTGTCAATACCTGTTTCAAAATTTAGATTGGCAGGGCAGTCAGGACAATAGTAACACTCTTTATGGTCTGGTTCACTGAATGATTTTAAAAATCGGTAAATTGATTTATACTCATTATGTGGAAGATGGCAATCGATGGTTTTCAAAACATCTTCTAAGGCAGCGATTGAAAAACTGTGGCGAAGAGATAAACTTAAAATAAGTAATTCACTTTCCGCTCTTGACGCTCTTGAAGTCACATTCATTGTATAGTTGCGTATCAGCCATACAACCCTAAAACAAAATATATTTAACATAATAATATTGTCTAATTATAATAAATATATGTGTCGATGGAATTAACGTAATGATAAAATGAAGACGCTTTGATGTCAATTCTAGATATTATTAATGCTTTATTGAAGAGTTTCACTTTAACATTTTTACCAGCAAAATTATATTTTTATCAATTCGGTCTTTCTATCAGACATACAATTGTTGAATTCGACTATTTCTGATACAAGATACTAATAGAGGCAATATTATATAGGGAAGGAAATAAATATACTGTGTACAAAAATATTGAAACCTTGTGTCCAAATATATCTAAAAATACTATTTTAAATTATATTAGTTTAATTTGAAAAAATATGTTTTATAGCACAGTGTGGCTAACATCCGCTGTTAAGTCACGAATAGGCGGCACTTGCGGATTTTAGCAGTCTGTGCTATAAAATTTTATACGATACTCTTGACTTAAATGGTTCAGTTTTACACGGCGCTTAGCGTCCTCGCTACGCTCGAGTGCTAACTGCGCCGTGTAAAAAGAACCATTCAAGTCACACGTATCGTAATGTACTATTTTTACACACCTCAGTGTGTAAACCCTATTGCGAAATCTCATGTGAGATCTCACGTCAAAATCTCATGTAACCAATTTTCGATTTTTATGCGCCTTTTAAAATACTTAGTCGTTTGTTGATTTTTTGAGAAAAATTTCAACTTGGAAAACTTTTTGAAAAACGGGCTTCATTTTCTGAAGTTGAAATTTGTAAAAAAAAATCAAGTTCGAATTTTTCAAAATATGTCACCAATCGACTTATAATGGTTTAAAAAGCGTACAAAACAAAAAATTTTTTACATTAAAATTTGGCGTGAAATTTCACTTGAGGTCTTACGTGAGATTTCGCAATAAAGCAGTTAGTACTGTTTCACCATCGAGTCAGTAAAAAAGCATTCACTCCCAGAACTCACTGTAGTCCCTTAGCCCCTTGTGTATTCGTGTATGGCGCTAGCACAGACAGCGCGTTACGCTGCACTTCTTTCCCCGGTTGGCAATGAACAAGTATGAACTTTAAGATGGGTATGTCAAAATGTCGTATTTTGCATTCGGGAAAGAAGTTGATATAAGCGGGCCTGTTGGGGGTGGGGTTGGTGCTGGGAGCCGGGGTGAGATCGGCAGAGCGCCGAACCAAGAGGGTTAGTGTACGCCGCTGTCCAGGGAGCGGTGTCGTCGGGCAAAGAGATATGTGTGCCTGTCCGTCGCGGCACACACCAGCTCGATGGCGTGTGCTTGCTCCCTGCGGAGCAGAGCGGATGAGAAAGGCCTACCTCCAGGTAGGCAGAGCGGCTGGGTGAAGCAGGCAGGCAGGCAGGCAAGAGAGGCCTGCTGATGCTCCTAGCTGTGGCTTCCTCGTTGCTTAGAGAGCGGACACTGCTCGGTCCACTTTAAGTCGACTCTTGGAGTGAGTTTGGACGAGGGAGGGCTGCCCAACCCGGTGAAGGCTACACCACCCAGTTATGACGAACTGGGGGGGGGGCAAGATTCCGAAAGATCTTGAGAGAGTGCTTCGTGAGCACAGCAGAAAATGTCCCGTGAGAAACGGAGAACACTCAACGTGGAGCGGAGAGCGCTCAGTGTAGAGCGGAGAGCACTTGGTGTAGAGCGAGGAGAGAGCGAATCGTCGCTCCTCTTGTAGACGATGATGGTGAACCCGAAGAGTCCGCTAGAGCTGGCTATGCTGCGTCTGCTGCTCCAGAGAGTGATGTTGGGCTGATCGTTGGGTCATCCTGGCGGTTGCTTCCTGGAGAGGAGTCGTCTCGGTACTGACGTCGTCTGGCCGACGTTCTTCAGCAGCTCTTCCTGGTCGATTGCTCGGTGAGTGAAGAGAGCGCTCAGAAGCCCTGTCTAAAGGCGCTAAGAAGTACTTATCATGGAAAGGGGGGGGGGGCGAGAAATAATTTACACGCAGTAATTATATGTCAAACAAAAATCAGATTTATTGCGTCTTGAATTGGTTGTGCAAGTAGCCTTGGCTCCGTGCTCCGACGCAGTCTGATGCGGGGTGGTGGATGCCTCGGCCTGGATCCGGCCCGCTTATATGCCCTCGAAAACGCTACTCCGCTTTGGGGAGTTCGCGCTAGTAGCGTTGGATATAAAGCCGCGAATTTCATTACATAACCTACAAACGCTTCTATCAGTACTCAGTATGGGTGCCAAGATTTTAAATCTTTCTGGAAAGATGTAATTGATGACATGATAAGAAGTACGCGAAGTGCACTTAGATTTCCTAGTAGTTATAAATATATTATTGAATGAGTGATGACCAAAAAAAAATATAAAGACAGTAAAAAAATCAAAAGTTTCAAATTTTAATAGATTCTAGATACATTAATAAAACACAAGTTATTCATCAATATAATTTATAACAATATTTTTAAATCTCATATTTCTGATAAATATGATACATTTTAACTTATAAATGATCCATTGATAATCTAAATGTTTTATACTGAATGCCACTTTTAAAAAAAATCCAGATTTGTGACTTTTCCATTTCTTTCTATAATTAATTATTGACTCTGTGTAGCATCACAAACATTTTTCTGGTGAAAATTAAAATCCTAAAACAAATGTCTTCTTTGAAGTCCTAACGGCCTGCAAAATTTAAGTGAATTTTAAACTGACAGTTTTATACAATTAAGAGTTAAAGCAAAATATGCGAATTTTTAGGACTTTAAATTTTGTAACTTTCTGAGGCCCAAAAAGTTCACCTAACTTCAACCATGCCTATTTTACCAAATATTGTCAATTTCTGGACTGACAATCTTCTACTGATAGTACTCCATTAAGGAAGGCTTATCGATCGACCCATACATTGGGTCTCAAATATTGATTTCCCAGTCCATAGTAAAAATTTTCACCATAAAAATGGTCGGTCCACGGAGTGACGGCCAAATTTGCTTAGTATGGATAATGTAAAAATAGGCGAAGCGTTGTTCGGCGCCGGAGTCCGTTGGAGAAACTGCTGGTGAAAATAGATCGCTGTAGTATGTATTTGGAGAGTGAGGGATCTCTTCTTCTACACTCCCAGATAGAAGCTAAGGTCGGAAAAGGGGGACAGACCGGGTCATGAGAAATGACAAAGCTGGATATTGATTAAGACTAAGATTATATTATAGACTGCACAAATAGACTAGTAGAAACTATAAGGGCCTGTCCGCACCGGCGGCCAGGCCGGGACTGATTGTCGGAAGCAACTGAGCTGATAAGCTCCCCTCGCTCGGAAAGGACGGTATTCCTTTGGGAGTTATTTTAAAGGCTCTTTCTGGAATTGGCTCGCGCCTGGTTGGTCTTTTTAATACTTCTCTATCGTGAGGTGTTTTTCCGGGCAACTGGAAGAAGGCCCAGCTGGTGCCGCTGAAAAAGACTGTTGCTCCCTCCTCAGTCTCTGATTTTCGTCCCATTGCTATTCTGTGCTTCTTGTCTAAAGTTTTTGAGAAAATTGTGCACTCCCAAATTATGGAGTATCTGGAGTCAAACAACATCTTAAATCCTATGCAAACGGGCTTTAGACAGTTTCGCAGTGCGCAGACCACGCTGCTTAAGTTGGCGGAGGTCATTCGTCTGGGTATTGAAGGTGTCGAAGTGCTTAACGCTAACAAAAATAAAAAACTTAAGAAGCTTGTGACTATTTTACTCCTGTTTGACTTGAGTAAAGCATTCGACACTATCTCCCCTACTAAGCTTCTTCGTAGACTAAGAGAGATGGGTTTTTCCAGGAATTTAGCCCTGTGGTTTAAATCCTATATATCTGATAGAAAACAGAAAGTTGTTACGAAATCTTTTGGTCAGTTGAATTGGCTTAGTACCAATCTTGGAGTTCCACAGGGCTCGGTCCTGGGACCCCTTCTCTTAGTGTATATATAAATGATATCGCGAAAACCTTAAACCTTGACCAGGTCAAACATCTCCTCTATGCAGCCGATCTTCAGGTTTACACGCAGGAAGAATTATGTCCTCAGTCTTAATGTCTCGAAGACAAGCTATTTTCTTCGGGTCAGATCACAATGTAAACCATGTTCAGGAACTTAGTCATCCAGGCATTCAGGTGATTCTGTTAAGAACCTCGGTATTATTATGGATGTTAAGCTCTCCTGGAAGCCTCATGTGGACTACGTGACAAAGCGAGTAAACCGTGCACTTCATGGTTTGAGATCTTACCGAGCCTTTACTACGGAGTCTCTGCAAAGACGTCTGACTGAAGCGCTTATCATTCCTCATCTAGGTTATTACTCGCTGGTATATGTCGCTGTATATATATAGCTTCGGGGTAGATTCCAGCGTCTCCTTACCGACTGAGGCTGGGGTGAACAGTTGAACAGCTGGTGAATTATTATTCTTCGCTGCTTCTGAACAAAATCATTCGACCCAAAAACCCTCTTATCTGTAAAATTTTTTTGTTAATAATAAGGCTAGAACATCCATTAGAGGCGAGAGTAGGGAGCTAGCGGTGCCTGGATCTCGCACGAACGAGGGCCTCCGTTCATTTAGGGCTTGCGGTGCGTGCCTCTGGAATGCTTTGCCTCCCCGTATAAAATCGCTGCACTCCTTAAATGTGTTCAAAACTGCATTGCGCGGACATCTACAAGATGTCTATTTATCGTAGCACTGTGTTTTTTTTTTTAATGTATTTGACGTGATTCGTACTCTCTAGGTAAGCACTTATTTATTTAGCATTGACACCACCTAGACACCCTTCCATGTATATTGTACAAAATGTATAAAATCTATTTATTGTAACAAATTACATGAGATGGCGAAAAATGTATAAAGTGTACTTATTGTTTTTTTTTTCTTGTGTTCACACAAATAAATACTAATATCTTTCTATCTCACTCTCGCCACGTCGTGGTGCTCCGCTAGGCAGCGCGTCGGGCCGTATGTGGTGTTAGGAGAGGACCCTCACAGCTACTCCTCCACCAGTGACAAGGGCAGACTGCCCGAGGTACGATGTTAAGTTCCTGTAAAGAGGGCCCTGCCTGGAAAGGAGGCTGCGAATTCTGGACGTGGCACCTGAGCTGCTGTTGTTGAGGGCTGCTGAGTCTGGATAAGGTGAGGCTGCGGTGGCGAAAAATGATCTTGATGGTCGGCCAGAGTCGCCAGGTCCTGATTGTCTGGATGGACATGAACCCACGAATACGTCCGCAGAAGCCTATGAAAGGTGATGCTGGGCGAAAAAAAAGATGTCTGCCTGGGCTTCAGTGTCCTCGTCCGGAGGTTGCTGCGCAGCGTCTAGGTGTCAGCGAAAGGGCCTGAGGGGTGAGATGGACGCCCTCAGGGATATCCTTGATATTGGTTGTCGGTGATGTTGAAGCCGACGACCCGGAGCCCTGGGTTGTCGGCGTTGAAAGGCGTCCTTCGTTGAGAATCCTCGGGTGTCGGGATGTGCCAGGACGTCGGAGCCGAGGGTGCGGTCGAAGATGATGCTGCGTGGTGAACTGCAGCTGCCAAGTCGACAATCCCGCTATGCTAGGTGGACGTCGGGAGGATGCTCCGCTGCTGGCAGGGACGGCTCGCTGGGTGCGGCAGAGCCGCTCGATGATTAGCTTGCTGAACGACGGTGATCGGCTGGCTACGATAACTGCAAAATCCGGAGCGATGAGCTCGTCGGCGATCGTCAGCGTCGTCGTTAGCGAGTTGTTGGACCAGCGATGCGCTGGTCTGCACGGCGTCTGTCTACACTCCCAGATAGGAGCTAAGGTAGAAAAAGGGGGACAGACCAGGTCAAGAGAAATGACAAAGTTGGATGTTAATTAAGGCTATGATGTTATAGACTGTACAAATAAATAGACTATATAAAGGTCTGTCCGCACCGGCGGCCAGGCCGGGACTGATTGTCGCAAGCAACTGAGCTGGTAAGCTCACCTCGCTCTCGCCACGTCGTGGTGCTCCGCTAGGTGGCGCGTCGGGCTACATCTGCTGCACGGAGAGACCTTTTCGTTGAAAAACACGATGAAACTTGCGCGTTGTTTATTTTGACGAACAGTCACCGTAAAACAGTGTGCGCGCACGCAAAAAGCCGGTGCGATCACCAAAATTTTCAGTGATCGCCGCACTGAAATAACAGGTGTTGATGCGCGCCATTTCGCGTGCATTAGAAAAAACGCTGATCGCACTGTCTTTTAACACACTTGCTAAAACATTCACTGTTATTTTCAATGATTCGGGCTCTCCGTGTGGTAGGAGGGGACCCCACATGTATACAAGTACGAGTCTTGTATGAGTCTACTTCTGCAGCTGGCGTAGCGCGCATGCGCTACACGAGTGCCGCGCTCGAGCCACATGCTCTCTTAACCCCAAATTCTTACCTACACACAATTGTTTAATTTACTAATTTCACGCTGTAAAGTGGGTTAATTGTTAAATCGTATATTTGTTCATCGATAGTATAGCATCGTGAATGCGTTATTTGTGCTGTAAATGAAGTTTATTTGAAGTTTTTTACTTTTTTAAAAATTTCTCCAGAGGTCCGCCAACCGTGACTAAAAACCGTAAGAAAAATAATAGGAATTTTCGCCAACCGATACTGAAAACGTTGGCCAAACCTAGAAGAGTTGGCGAAGCAATGGCAAACTATAGGTGACGATTTTTCCAAGGTGGAGTGGTATAGTCAGATTTTCAATTTTGAGGTTAGGAATCCATTTTTCGTAAGTATCTCGTTAAGGAAGGCTTAACGCGTAAAACGAACGAAATTTTCGCCCTATACGTGGGGTCTCGGGTATCGACCACCTCGTGGGGTGGTATAATCAGATTTTAAATTTTAAGGTTAGGAATTTATAATCTGATTATCATTCCACTAGGAAATCAATATTTGGAACCCCATGTATGGGGCGAAAATTTTGTCCGTTGTTCGCGAAAAAGACTTCCTAACCTTAAAATTGAAAATCTGACTATAACACTCTACCAGAAAATCAATATTCGAGACTCCAATTCCTTAAGGAGATACCAACAAAAAACGGATTCCTAACCTCAAAATTGAAAATTTTGATCCTAAATTTTGGTTCAGCGGTAGTCAAAATCCGACGAGAAACAAATTTTTATATCAATATAAAGGAAAAACACGTGTGCAATGATCGGCCATTTTAAATTTGGGATCTCAATTTTCCTTTAGAGGTAGTCAAAATCCGATTTAGAGCCATATAATGGAAAAACACGTGCAATAGTCAGCCGTTTTGGATCGGCCATTTTGAATTTGCGATTTTAAATTGTTGCTCGTATAAGATTATAAATTTTAACAACGGATGCTTTTATTGATGCATTATTAACGCTGAGCCCGCAATCCGAGTTTGTTATTAATTCTGATCATGGTAGAATCAAGGTTGATATCAAGGTTGAATTAAGGTTGTATCAAGATTGATATGATGACCTTGATATTTTCAACAGATCGGACAACCTAAGCAATTTTGTTATTGTATATTTAGATGAAACGTTCTTGCTAAAAAAGTTCGATAGAAGTTGATAGAAATCGATAAGATTAACTTCTGATGCAAAAAATTGTATTAAAACTTAGACTTTCCTAGTGGAAATAGATTTTGTGCTGCTACCAATCCAAAGGATCCGGGTTCAAGTCTTACCAACGCTAGAATTATTTTTTTATTAAATTATTTATTGTTAGGTACTACTGGGACAATACATACGATATGACGTACGATATAACGGCATTGTGCAGTGACAATGTTTTGGCGCGCAGGCGGCGGGATATACCTCACTGTGATGAAGTGTACCAAAGTGAGCCACACTGTGCCATACTGTGCCACAATGAGCCATACTGTACTACAATGTGCTATACTGTGCCAAAATAGAAATACATATATTATTTACATCTGTAAAGCACGTGCATTACACTGTGCCAAAGTGTTTAAAAGTGTGTAAAAGTGTGCCTAAGTGTGCCATAGTGTGCTATATTGTTTTACTTATCCAAATTTGAATACTTTGGCACACATTGGCATATTTTGGCACAATTTGACACCCTTCGCCACATTTTAGCACACTTTGGCACATTTGGCATATTATCCCTGTTGAAAATAATGACGTTATTTTATAACGTCATTGACTGACGTCATTGACTGATATCATTAAATGACGTTAAATGACGCCATAAGATGACGTCATTCGTCGCTACAAATTGGAACCTTTTATGACGTTATTTTATGACGTCATTATTTTTGACAGGTTGTACTTCTAAAACCCAGATTTATATATTTTATAAAGTTATATTTCTAATGTGTGGAAATTTATATCAATAAAGTATGATTAAAATTAATAGTATTCTTAGAAATAAAAATACAACTTCAGGCTGATTTTAAAGGTTAGGGGCTTTAAATGTTGAATATGTGTAATTGTAAATATAATCTGTAAGAGTACCCAGATACAAGTATAATTCTTATAATGGCACTTGGCTAGCTATATATGGCATAGTCACGAATCTCTAAACAGTATTCTGTATTGATATTTCAACAGAATCAGTTATACATTTTTAATTATCCAAGTTTGTTTGTAAAAGCTAGTAAATTATATAAATTCTGTACAAACTATCTAAAAATTTGAAATGCTTGTAAAATAGAACGATTCACAATGAATATATTTTCTACTCTGTACAGAATTAATGCACATAGAATAACGACCTTGAAGTAATTGTTGAATATACTGATACACAAATACAAAAATATTTTAACCTCAAATACTGAACTCTTACTATCTTGGTAAAATCCCATGTAAAATATTTTCACAGGCATTATTAACATAAAAATGCATGTACTAAGTTATGTTATAGTCAATCAGGATATAAAAAGAAATTATAAAATTTCTATTAATATAAAAAAATTGTTTAAATGACAGTGAAACTGTTCATTATTTTTTTTATGAGAAAAGCAACAAAAAGCTTTCTTTGTTAGAAATTAATAGTAGGTAATTTTGTTTTGACAAAATAATGTGACGCAATAAAAGTAAAGATAAAAGTTCAATTTATTTTACCTGTATATTTACATCTTAATTTGCTTCATCATCCAAAATTTCACAAATGCGTTGTTCACAAAGTCATTATAGATATCAATATCATCAGCATCATCATAATCATCATCATCATGATCATTATCATCTTCATCATCATCATCATCTTCATAAAATGAATTCGCATTAAGAGATATGTATGAATTGTTGGAATCGTTACTTTCATAAGACATCTCTACATCGCCATTAATTGAATGATTTAAAAGGTTGTTGAATCTTTAATGATATTTACATCCTGCTCGTGATTATTCAGGATTTCCTGATCGTTATCACAGTCTGAGTCACTGTCACTACTTGGAAGCTGTAATCAGAATGATTGTGACATATTACACTTAATGAAAAATAAATAAACAAAAATTATGTTAACCTTCTGATTAATGTATTAACTAACCTGAATATTACATTTTTTCTTGGATCTTAACGTTGATTCTGGTATAACTTCTTTATCGTTAGTTAAATATTTCTTATATCGCCCTATTTTCCGTGCTTTTAGCATTTTCTTAAGGTACGCAAGGACAGTGTTAGCTGCAGAGTATACCGAAATATAAGATCTCAGAGTCAACCACAGTGCACATCACTATTCACCAGCACATTCATCTTCCAATTGCACAGTCCCACGAGTGAGTCGGAGTCCTCGAACAAGAAGACAATATAACGTCTGGCACGCGCTTCCCTCGGGCCCTCAGAATCGTCGTCGTGTCGTCGCACCAGGACACACAAAGTCCTCTCTCTCTCTCTCTCTCTCTCTCTCGGGCTAGGCTGGAAGCCAAGAGGAGGCAGGGCTGCCGAACGTTCGTCAGGGACGGGAGATTGTTCGTACGCTGCAACGATGACAACGAGCGTGCCACCGTCATCACCACCGACGCCGAGCTGGATAATTTTTTAGCTCGGATCCCGCTCGCCGTAAACATCACTCCACAATGAAGCTTCCACACATACATTTCAACCCATCACGTCCGCCATCAAGCTCATCCGCCGTGTCTTCATCGGGTTCTAAGGTATCTCTGTCTGAAGGTCTAAGGTTCTGTCATTTTAATGCGAACTCTCTCACGGGTCACATTGAGATGATCAGGCTCTTTTTATCTACTCGCTCTTTATTCCACGTAATAGCTGTTACTGAGACCTGGCTAAGCGAGAAGGTGACATCCAGCCCTTCGCTGGATGATTACCTGCTCTACAGACGAGACAGAAACAGAAACGGTGGAGGTGTGGCCCTCTATATACACAAATCTCTGACGGTTAGTGTTATTTCATCATCCGTCGGTGAATGGTCCGGCAAGCCAGGCAAGCCTGAATACCTCTTTTGTGAGATATCGGCCAAGGGAGTTTCTCCCATCTTCGTGGGGGTTGTGTATCGTCCACCTCATGCTCCTTTTTTCCAAGGCTCTAACTTTATTAACGAACTAACAACTCACATGCACAACTACTCCACGAAGGTTATAATGAGGGACTTTAACTCTGACCAACTATCCTTATCTGAAGATGCCAATTTCATCAGGGCCTTCATTGATGAGAACTCTCTTTCGTCCGTTCCCTATGGTGCCACGCACCATAAACAGGGTTCTGACACCTGGTTTGATCTGTGCCTAATCGACGAGCAGGATCGCCTGCAGTCATACTGGAAGACAGACGCACATTTCATTAACGGACACGACCTTATCACGGCCACTCTCGACGTACAGATTCCACGCTACGTACCAAATACATACTCATACAGAAACTTTAAAGGAATCAGCGCTGAGAAGCTGAGAGACTTTCTTAGCGAATGTGACTGGTCATCTCTCACGACTTCATCACTTGACTGCATATCTTTACTTAACGCTAACCTCACTAACGCCATCAACCACCTCGCTCCATTGCGGACTATGACACCAGGACGACAACGTCACCCGTGGTACACTGCGGCTCTTCGTGGCCTTGTATCCGAGAGCAATAGACTTTACAGGCGTTTCAGAGACTCCAGGCTCGAATCAGATCGACGCGTTTACAGATTAGCTAGAGACTATGCTCACAAACAAGTCGAGGAGGCCAGGCTGAATTATTACTATTCACGCCTGTCCACCTTGACCGATATTGCTGAGATTTGGAAAGAGCTGGATAAACTTGGAATTTCTGCCACCAAGGCCCCCTTACCATCTAGATTCACCACAGATGAACTCAACACGCATTTCAGCGCGATCTCAAATGATCCGCTGGCTCCTGCTGTTGAGGATTATCTTGTTATCCTGGAAAGTCTTGACCTCCCGGAACATTTCGAATTCAAACCTATAACGGAATCGGACGTGTTGGCTGCGGTGTCGCACTTTGACACTCAGGCCAGGGGGAGCGACGGCATCCCACAGGTTGTCATCTCAAAAGCTTTGCCGGTTCTTGCTCCCTCACTAAGTCATATTTTCAACCTGTCCCTTAGCGAACCCTGCTTCCCATCTGCCTGGAAAATGTCACTTGTGCGCGCACTCAACAAAGTCAGTTCACCAACAACCCTGACTGATTACCGTCCGATTTCACTTCTCTGCTTTCTTTCCAAGGCTCTGGAGTGGCTAGTGCACAGGCAAGTCTCAGAATACCTTGAATCAAGGCTATTACTAGATAACCTTCAAACAGGCTTCCGCACTGGTCACATCACTCAGTCTGGCCTAATTAAGCTAACTGATGATGCCAGAGCTGGGATAAACAAAAAGAAAGTAACACTACTCCTTCTCTTTGACTTTAGCAAGGCGTTTGACACTGTGTGTCACGTCAGGCTCCTGAGAAAGCTATCCACCTTTGACTTCTCAAAGCAAGTCATCCGCTGGTTTGCCTCCTACCTCTCTGGTAGAGAGCAGGCCGTCGTTGGTGACAATAACGAACGTTCTTCTCCTCGGCGTCTCAACATCGGCGTCCCGCAGGACATCAATGACATCGGTTTCTGCCTTGATACCGATGTTTTCCATCTCATCTACGCGGATGACTTGCAAATTTACAGTCAATGCCACCTCGAAGAGCTCGATTCTTTATCAAACAAGATGAGTGCCAATGCTGAGAGGATTACTGGTTGGGCTGCACAGAATAAGCTAAAACATAGTGTTGCTAAAACTAAAGCAATTGT
This sequence comes from Nasonia vitripennis, assembly GCF_009193385.2. Classification (NCBI taxonomy): domain Eukaryota; kingdom Metazoa; phylum Arthropoda; class Insecta; order Hymenoptera; family Pteromalidae; genus Nasonia; species Nasonia vitripennis. The sequence goes on from NW_022279659.1 coordinate 415,698, forward strand.
CCTGGGCTCTCCCTACTACATAAACGCATTACCCTCAACAGCTAACACTTTCATTAACATAGGGGGTACCCAGGTCAGCTTTGAATCTTCCGTGCGTAATCTGGGATTGGTGCTCGACTCTAAGCTTACCTGGAGGGAGCATATTACACAAGTGTGTAAGCGTGCTCACACACTAATGTATAGGCTTTACTTTTTCAGGAAAAGCACCAATCTCAGGTTGCGCAAGCACTTAGTGCAGGCTCTCCTGTTTCCTCTTATAGACTATTGTTCTCTCGTATACTGTGACCTGACGCAGGAACTCGACCTAAAACTTCAGAGGCTCGTGAATACAGGAATTCGGTACATCTATGGTGTAAGAAGAGATGAGCACATCTCGCCATACAGGCGGGAGTTGCAGTAGCTAACCACTGCCGGACGCAGGAAGTATTTCACTGTTTGTTTCCTAAGAAAAATGTTTAACACAGCCGTACCATCATACGTACTGGCATACTTTGACTTCCGCGTGACACTTCGGCCTGTTAGGGGGGAGGTGATACCTCTGGATATTCCGACATTCGCGACGGAGACGCTGAGGAACTCGTTTCATATCAGCGCCTCATACCTATGGAACAACCTACCATCTCACATTCGTAACACTACATCTGTCTCAGGTTTCAAGAGACAAGCTAAAGAGCACTTTCTTGAGCTTGAAAATACAAACACTTGAATCGCTTGTACACATTCACTCAAACGCACACACACACGCTTGTACACATTCACTCAAACGCACACACACACGCTTGTACACATTCACGCAAACGCACACACTCACACACTCTCGCTTAACCCATCTTCACATTATCATACTATCACAATACACATTTTTGCTGTACTACTATTCCTGCTGTATACAATTTATCGTACAACATATTGTACGCCAAATAAATCTAATAAATCTAAAAATCTCTCTCTCTCTCTCTCGGTGAGTATAGTAGACGTGCTTCTGCTCGCTCCGGCTTCAGCCTCGAATTTCTCTGCCCTTGAATGCCTTCGGGCTTTTTTTTCTAGATCCTTACATGCGCCTTTCTGCAAGCTGCCGAGTCTGCTAATTTCCATTGGCCTCAGTTCGGTGCTTGTTGAATAAACGGGATCTGAATCTGTCATCGAGCCACCACAGAGAGCGAGACCCCCCGCAGCCATCTTGGCATCACTCGGCACCTTCTGCAATTTTCTCGGAACTGTCCACACCCGACCTGGAAGAATTCCTGCTGCGATCATCCTCCTCAGCGCATTCCACGGACATCGTCTACGCCTGCTCCGCAAATCTAGTGCGTGTATCCTGAGTGAAGTGACTACAATCGACTTTGCGTGTTTACGTGCTAACTCAGCCGTAGCCAGCATGCTCGCTAGTTTAGGTGCTTGTTTTTAGTGTATGAGTTCTTAGCCGTTTACATTGCAATTTATAGCGTGCGTACCCTAGTTTTAATTTTTCGAGTGCTTTGTCGGATCAGTGTAACGTGTGCGAGCTGCGTTCACAGATAATTGTGCGTTTTGTAGGTTAGAGTACCTGACCACGTGGCGACTGAATTTTGCACTTCTTGCTTTTTCAGTGTAAGTTCTCGCGGAGTGTGTGCCTATCGCCCTTGCCAGCTTCGCTGTGCTCACTAAAATTTGTTTATCGCTTGTATACTATCTGAAAACGCCCCCGCAGAAATTTTGTTTTATCTGACCGTACGCTTACCCGTATCACTGTGTATACGGGTGTAAAAGGACACTGTAGTACCGACGTCAGACCGCTAGCAGACCACGTTCACTTGTCACTCGCAACCTTTGTTTTCAGGCTTTTTTCTGGACTATTTTTAGTTTTTCTTTCTTCGGGCGCACATTTACTTAGTTTTAATTTTTAATTTTATTTCGTATTACTCCCACTTTTGCCTCAAACCTTCTAGCGCTACTGATGGTAAAGTGTAGAAAGTGTTCGAGAAATGTCGCCACTGTTTCTAAGTCTTGCACGACTTGCGGCTCTATTTTTCATGTCACTTTTCCTATTGGAAAGCTGTCCGACACGTGCTGTAAGGCCCTCGTAACCCTAGCTGCTGACACACAAGTCGAGCCCACTCTGACCGTGCAAAACCACCCATCGAGCATTGCGGCCTTAATTTCCGATTCTCCTTCACCGCTGAGTTTTGCGGCGACCTCCGAGGCAGGCAAAAGGCTTCTCTCGCCACCATCGCCATCCGAGCTGCTCGTGTCTAAGCAGACTAGGCGCGAATTTAGTTCTTCTTCCGAAAGTTCAAACGACAGTCACAACATGCCCGATTCAACCGCAGATGAGGCCCCGGTCTGGTTTAAAGCCTACTTAACCGAGTATAGGAACGATAATGCCGAAGTTAATCAGCGCCTTAACAACCTCGAGACTGGCATGCGCAAAACTGTATCCAGCGTTGTACGAAATATTGCGCTTGTAGATTCCTGCGAAATAACTATTTCCGGACTTTCGCCCGACACCAGCATTCAGCCGCGCGAATTGGCACGCAAAGTATTCGCGGCTATAGAACTTGAATGGCTGCTCAACTTCGTCATTCGGTTTCGCGACTGGCCTAAAAAGGCCTAGGCCAACGAAGCTTCAACCTCGTCGCGAACAGAGCCAGGATCGCGCACAATCGTTGTCAAGTTCATGTCCGCCCCGCTCAGGGACTCAGCGCTAGAAAACGCGAGCCTCCTTGATAAGACCTCTTTTAGGGTTGATAGAGAGGGCCAGGCCGGTGGAGGAGTGGCTTTTTATGCGCGAGACTTTTTCAAGGTTAAGATTCTTGCGCATTCAGGTGGCAACATTACGGAATTTGTAATAGCTGAATTAATATATAACTCTGCCCACCCATCACACTTTTTCCAGTGCCTAGCCCCGCTCCTGCCTCTTTACTTAAATGCCGTTGTAACTGGCGACTTCAACACTTCGTTCTTCTCTTGAATCTCTCTCGCTCTATCTGGTGCCTTCTGAGCCTACACATCATGTCTTTCGGTACGATCACCCGCCCTCTCATACGTGGCTTGACCTTTTCATAGTCAATTGCAGGGACTCGGTTGTAGCCCTATGTAAATCCGACTCGCCGTTCATCGCTGGTCACGACTTCATTGAGTTGACCATACGAGCAGCCAAGCCCCCGGCCTGTGAGAAGGTAATCATGTGCCGCAACCTGAAGAAAGTGGACTCTGCTGTTATCTCAGCCGCTCTGTGCGACATTCTTGCCCCTCTCGCTAATCCATTTCAGCACGGTCAAAATCGTTTTCTGACCGCATCTCCAACTTTGCCAGTGACGCTCGGGCCCTGTCCTGCGGATACGGATGTATTCCAGCGGCACATTACGTCAGCGCTTATTTCTACCTACGATGCAGTCGCCCCTCTTCGTAGGATCACGCTGTCGTCTCGGAGAAAACCCTGGGTCTCCCCCGCGATCGAGGCGCTCATGAAACGACGTGACGCGGCACACGGCCTGGCGCGCTCCTCGGGCATCCATAGCGACTTTGAACGCTTCCGAGCGCTCCGATCTGAGGTATCGAACCTCCTGGACACAGCTAAAAACGAGTACCTAGCAGGCAGGCTAGTCTCAGCCCCAGACTCGAACTCGAAATGGCGAGAACTTCGTTCGATTTACATAACCTCACCTCGCCTACCATCACCTCTACTTTATTTTGATGCGGATGTGCTGAACAGGCACTATGCTGCTATAGTTAACAGACACACGCCACTCTTAGGCCTTCGGCCCGTTACTTTGGCCGAGGTGCGTGATTCTGTCCTCAATGCCTCTTCCAAAGCTTCAGGGGTCGACGGGATTTCAGTTCCCATGATTAAGGCGGCGCTTCCCGGAGTACTCGATCACCTTACTGATCTTGTAAATGCCTGTATATTAAATGGAACGTTTCCGACCGACTGGAAGAAAGCCCTTATCGTCCCCCTGGCAAAGAGTAAAACTCTGACTTCGCCTTCGGACACGCGCCCTATTGCGCAGCTCCCTGAGCTGTCCAAGGTCCTTGAGCGCTTAGTCCACTCCCAGCTTATTAGCTACCTTGAAGCACACAGACTCCTACACCCTAGACAAGCCGGCTTTAGGGCAGGCCACAGCACTCAAACGGCTTTGTTGGGTGTTCTTGACGACATCCGTAGGGGCATCGACGATCGAAAGCTTACCATCCTCATCTTATTTGATTTTTCAAAGGCCTTTGACTCGATCCCGCATGCAAAACTGTTGGCCAAACTAAAAGCAATGGGACTCCGAGAGCGCTCGCTTCGCTTTTTTTTTAACTATCTAGCTGACCGCTTTCAGGCCGTGATAGATAAGGGTGGAACTGCCTCTGATTGGCTAAGAGCGTCCTCGGGTGTGCCCCAGGGGAGCGTTCTTGGACCGCTGTTATTTGCAGTATACATCAACGACTTCCCACGAGTTCTGCAGGAGGCGGTGTTTAGTTGTGCGAACGATAATGGGCTTCTCCTTAACCTCAACAAGTGTAAGGCCATGATTCTAGGCAGTCAATTTTATGTAAGCCGCGTTGATCTACCTACGCTGCCCAAAATCACTGTTGGTGGTGTAAGGCTTGACAACGTTTCCGAAGCCTATAACCTGGGTGTCTGGCTCACACCCTCTCTCGACTGGCAGCTCCATACTACGAAGGAACTGTGTAAAATCTACGGCGCGCTATATGCCCTCCAATTTTACAAACATGCCCTCGCCAAAGACATCAGAAAGGATCTCGTCGAAAGCCTGGTTTTTCCCTGTTTTGACTACGCCTGCGCGGTATACCACGATATCGATGCTACGCGGAACCAGAAGCTGCAACGTGCACAGAACGCGTGCACCAGATTCATTTTTGGCAGTATCCCGTTCCGCGCCCATGTTACACCCTACCGTCTCGAACTCGGCTGGCTCTCGGTCATGAGGAGGAGAGAGTTCCTGCTCGGTTCTCTCGCCTACAACGTCCTGGCATTTGAAAATCCCATCTACCTCGCCAGCGGGTTCAAGCGTATCACGCTCGACCTCTCTGTTCGACGTTCTGAGCGTAACCCACCCCAAGCGCTGCTCTATTCTGCCCCGAGAACCGAGGCACTTAAGCAGTCTTTCGTTATCACGGCATCCTCTCTAATAAATTCGCTGCACCAAGCTGAGTTCTCGCCCGACAAAACTCTCTCTCTCTCTCTCTCGTTAAGGCATCTGCAAATCGAGCAGCTGCACCCGCACCATTTCCAGATTTCTCGTCCAGAAAAATACATGCACCTTCATAACTGATGAAACTGAGATTGCCATGCTATCATACCAGCTTTATCATAAGGAAGGTGTATCAAAAGTTACAAAGAGTGCAAGAAAAGCTTTAAAGAGGAAGCTCTACAACTCTGACAATGAAGCCAGTGATACAGATCAAAAAATAAGACTCTTAAAACTAATCCAAAAAAATCAGAGAAGACTATAAGCAATTAGCCAAAAAATTATTTGAAGAAACTGTGAGTTGATTTTTATATTATATCGATTACTCATTTTGATGTTAATGCAAAAATGTTCAGAGTGCAACTTTATGTATATATAGGATGTTTCAAATTATACCTGCAGTTTTTATAACATTTGCAATGCTTTAAATAATTACATCTTTCCATATCGTTACATTTGCTTGTATTGTAAATTTGCGCTGTAGCTATTTCAATATCCATATTAGTATCTCATAACACACGTCCAATCCTTACAATGTTTAAAACATCCTAAATGATATAAGAAGACGTTTTGAAACAATGTATATATATATATATATATATATATATATATATATATATATATATATATATATACATTGTGAGCCATTTGATAATTATTTAAATAAATACCTGTATCATTTTTAATTTGAAGGAAGAAGACAATGACTCTGATGATAGTCAAGAGAATTTTACAAAACCCAAAGACTCTGTAGATGATGAAATTTCAGACTTTGAAAATGATGGTGGAAAAGAAAAGACTGAACGGATTACAACCGAAAACAAAGAAAAACTTAATGACAATGATAATGAGAACTATGATGATGAGGACAATGATGATGAAAAAGAAAAGAAAGACCAAAAGGAAAAAGAAAATAATGATGGAAACGATGCTACTGAAACTGTCGATAATGACACTGTTGCTTTGACTGCAGTAAGTTGAATATTTTCTCTACAACAATTTTTATTGCTTCTTAAAATTGTAAAAATATTTTGAAATTATATTTTAGAATCCTCACACTGCATCGCCATCTAAATCAAAAAATCCCCGAAAAAGATACCATAGTTGCTGCTTTACTTAAAATAAACAGTGTCATAGCCTGCATGATATCTATTTTTAGGAATTTAAAAATCTTAAGCTTTTTAAATTATACCATATTCTTTTAATTTACTTCAATTTTCCTTATGTTTTGAGTTTATATGTTAAAAAGTTTGCTTTCTCATTTTTATTGCTCTATCGCCAAAGAACATCCTTATATGTAAATTAAATACTGCTTGTTTTTTGGTGTAAATCGTAGTCATTAACATTATCTTAAGAGTGTGTTCAGTAATCTTTGCGTGGTTAATATTTTTTTGAAAGATATCGTGGTTTTTCATCAAGTGATTTTTAGTGTGTTCTAGAAATCAGTCTTAGTTTTTTGTTTGGTTTTTACTGCTTCACTCATCTTAAACTCATTTCAAAAAAGGTATCTTTAAGTCTAAGGGACGGATAACCAGGTTCCCAGTGCCTTTTGTATCTAGATGTGCTCGGCGAGCCCTAACCCCACCGTGGGCCACCCTGGCCACCTAGAGACTGTCTAGGCACACAGAGTAAACCTGCCTACAAAAAGCTATAGAGTGCACTACATGATACTCGAAAAAAAACTTGAAGTTGAATATTACTCTACAAGCAGTCCGAAAATAATAAAAAAGTATCCTGTAGTTTTCCAGTAGTTGAAAATTAGTTTACAAGCAGTCCGAGCAAATGAAAAAATATCCTGTAGTTTTCCGGTAGTTGAGCAATAGTCTACGAGCTTTTTTGTATTTGAGTGCTTTGTTGAATGCTTTCGTCAACGTTCGTGGAGCTGCGTCCGTAATACTTGTCCGCGATCCGTCTGGTAGCCTGTTAATAAAAGCCTCTAGCGCTAGCAACTCTAAGTGTAGCCGTTGGTCCACTGTTGCTTGAGCTTCAGTTAGTTCTTCTTTGACAGCTGCTATTGCATTGTTGATCAAAGCAGTTAGTCTTCCGTAATACTGTCGGACATTCTCTCCTTTCCTCATCGTGACTGCTTGAATTTCATTTAAGTAGTATTCGTAAGATCTTGACAGCGCAAAACAATCTCTGAGATGGTTCTTTAGAGTTCTTTAGGTTCTTTAGAGCGGCTAGCGTCTGTTTTGCCTTGCCCTTTAACCTGGATATCACAAATCTCAAAAACTAGGGTTCCTGGTCCGATGGTAGCAATGTAAACCTGTTTTCTACGTCTTGTATGAATTCTTTTAAATTTATGTTAGTCCCGTCATATTCTGGTATGTGCATGACTGTTCTAGAGATATTTTGTGTCTGACTTGCTTCCAGCACACTGCGGAACATGTCCAGCATTTGTCGGTCTCGTTCTCCTTGGTAGACATGATAAAATTGGTTCAGAGCCTTTATTCTGGCTTCCACGTCCGCAATAGCGAGAATATCCTCTCTGGTCTAATTTAAATTAATCGACATTTTGCTGATGCTTCGATCTAATCGCAAAAAAATTAAAAAATGTATATACATGTATATATATGTGTAAAATATATATATATATGTAATGTATATATATTTTTACATACACACATATATATATATTTTTTTGAATTTATATATATATATATATATATATATATATATATATATATATATATATAAATATATAAATATATATATATATATATATATATATATATATATATATATAAATTAAAAAATAGTAGTAAAAAAGCGAGTAAAATATATATATATAAATTCAAAAAAATATATATATATATATATTACTCGCGACTAAGCTGAGCAGCATAGACTCACGACACCTCCGCGGGCTCACTTGCTCGAGGACGAACACGTACAGCATACTGGGCTACGGGCCAGTCTTCGTACAGCCTACAAGAAGCTTGCAAGGAGCTGCTGCCTTTTATCCTCTCGCAATACGACTGATCAGTGGATACGTCACTGATTTCTTATACACGGACTAAAGAAACCCGTCATAATGTTTATAAAAACAAATCATTTAAAAATTTAATTTCTGTGATAAATCTATGTGTTGATATACAAAGATTACAATAATTAAACGAAAATTTATTTTCACAAAATATATATACATAAGATAGGGATGTTTACAAAAGACTTAGTTTTCCCAATTAAAGAATTTAAATATTATGTTGATATTTAAAATGAAACGAAAGATAAATACAGAAATAAATTTTTGTTCCCAACACGCGCATGAAATGGGCCTTTTTTTATACCTAAAAGTAGCGTAGAAAATCGTCCATTCCAAGCGTTTTAGAAAAAGTTTGAGCTCAAGCGGAGAGAGACAAATTTTCTCCCTGCTTGAGAAGTAGCGGGGAGAAATAGTTGTAATAATCAAGTATAATAAATCATATAAAAAATATGCAATAGTTAATAAACATGCATAAAATGTTAATACTATTATACATAATAATTTTAATGTTAGAATATATTGAATAATTAGGTAGCATATCGAAGCACGCATTAATATTATTGACAATATATGCGTATATTACGGAAGAAAATCATAACTTTTGTACACTTACTCATTTAATATTGTTTGAATAGTTAGTATAAATAATTTATGGTCAGTACAACTATTATAAATAAGTAAATGTTACAGATAATATAATTTAGTGGTTTATTTTTAAATTTTTATATACATATTGTAACGAGTTGAGCACCACAGCCAACTCGTAGCGGTATAAGTACCGCTACGCCGTGCCGAAACAGCGTAGAGTCGCGTGAGCGATAATAAACACGTGCGAATTCAGCAATAGGCACGAAAGAGAGAGCGAGCGCGCGGACTAATCCTTCAGATGCGCGCTCAGATAGCTCTTGGCCTTCGGAAGGTAAACACGGGACTTCGCTTATAGAACTCGAAAAACTTCGTGATACCGTGTGCTGTGCTGTGTCCAGCGGATCGAAATGTACCTTGTGAGTGAGTGAGACGCGGAGTCCGGGTATTCCTGACCTTGCCTAGCGGTCCAGCGCAGTGACCAAGTCTTGCGGCCTGTCCAGGAGTAGGATCGTCATCGACGAGAGAGAGAGAAGGTTTGTGTGGCGCGCAGTGCATGGGAGAGAGTGCATGTGTGAGTGTATATAACCCATGCAAAGGTGATCCGGCGCGCGCGACCTTCACGACGATACACGCGTGCGAGCGCGAATATTCTGACGTCGTGGCGAGTCGCAAAGTTGTTGGCGACTCGCGTATTATTATTTCATGATTGCAACTTCACGTTTATTTCCCGACTAGTAAATATAACCTTAGTCTTATTATTTTACGTGATTTGTCGTCATTTCAAAACCTCGCTCGCTTATTTCCGATCCCTGTGCCTTCCTGGGAATATCGCCGCCTCCGCGGGCGTTATTTATTAGTACTTATTTAACGCAGTTGAGCAGCCGAGCACGCGCCAGCAAAACAGAAGCAGCTGGAACAGCTGCATGCAACGGAGGTGTTTCGCGGGCGGAGTGGAGTCCTCCGCTGCATCGAGGGAACGCGATCTAGTCGTTTAACGAATTATTCGTTTATCGAATTTACACCCCGTTACAATATTCTATACCATAAATTTGTATATATAATAAAGGGAGCGCTACTAAATTTGAGATTTAGAAGCAGCTTTTATATTAATTTAAAATGTAGTTTTGTACTGTAAATTTAATAATATTCAAATAACTTTATTATTTAATTTATTAAATATATAAATTATAATGCACAAGTGCTACCAATGGCAATGAAATAGGTTGCTTCTATTTTTTTTCTTTGATGGTTACTATATAAAATTTTTATAATTAAATACTTATATTTTGTTATTTAAATAATTTGTTAAATACATAAATGATAATGTACAAGCGCTACCAACGACAATGAAATTGGTTGCTGTTATTTTATTTGTTTGATGCTTACAATATGAAACTTTTATAATTAAATAATTATATTTTGCTATTTAATTAATTTATTACAGAAAAATTATTATATACAAGCGCTACCAACGACAATGAAATTGGTTGCTGTTATTTTATTGGTTTGATGCTTACAATATGAAACTTTTATAATTAAATAATTATATTTTGCTATTTAATTAATTTATTACAGAAAAATGATTATATACAAGCGCTACCTATGGCAATGAAATTAGTTTGTTAAATGACGAAGTTCCTGGATAAATTATTTAGAAACATTATATAAGAATTACACAAAGCCAGTAAAAAGAAGATCCAGAAACTTCGACGCTTAACTAAGCCACGAAGGAATGTACCCGAAACCAAAACAAACTTCTCCTCCCTCGGCTGAAGCGCGCGTGCACAGCCGACGCTGCAGTTTAGCCGTTGACCATAGTATTAGGCCCATAAGGCCTAATGAGTAAGACAAAGAGCGCGGCTAGGCTGAAGTAAGAAGAGAGGAGAAGTAAGTACCCCGCGTGGGAGAAAGCTTCGACTGTCCCTCAAGCATCACCTCCCCCGAAACGACACTCCAGGGTGTGCGCTCCTAGAGAAAGGACGCTAATTTTAAGAGTTTAGATTTTGAGTAATTTGCCTTTGAGAAATTCAATAAGTTTTGTTTCATTTGAGTGTCTGATTTAATTTGTGTTTTGATAAGTTGATAATAAACATCACTGCAATCCATGTGTTGAGTTTTGGAAATAAGTCATTCAGAATATAACCAATTTTGCGCCATCCTCCGTTTTGCTAAAACATCTTGCCAAAAAGGAGATCTAAACCCCGCAATCTTTTCCGAGCAGTCATCCCAGTTTTTCTGAGCATCCTTTCGGGTTAAATTATTTCTCAAATTCCAGAAAACCACAGAACAAAGTAAGTAGCATTTAATTCAATATTTCTGAACTTTGACATTTCGGTTAGATCAAACAGTTCTGCCTCGACAAATTAGTGTTCTCACTGATCTCCGCCGTATGGGAGAGTAGCTAAGCGCCCACGTTTTAATAATATTTCATTGTTAGCTGGTGGAATCGGTTCAATCCTAACATAGTTGCTGTTTTTTTGTTTGATGCTTACTATATAACATTTTTATAATCAAATACTCATATTTTGTTATTTAAATAATTTGTTAAATATATAAATAATAATGTACAAGCGCTACCAACGGTAGTGAAATTGGTTGCTGCTATTTTATTTGTTTGATGCTTACTATATAAAATTTTTATCATCAAATACTTATATTTTATTATTTAAATAATTTGTTATATACATAAATGATAATGTACAAGCGCTACCAACGGTAGTGAAATTGGTTGCTGCTATTTTATTTATTTGATGCTTACAACGCAAGCGGAAATAATCTTATTCATATACACATTATAAATAAAAAATAATTTTTAATAAAACTTATAATTATAATTAATATTATTAGCTTTTATTAACTGTTTATAATGTGTAGAATTTGGACTCTAATAATCATTTATAACATTTAAATATGTTAATAAAACTTTAATAACTTTTTCTAAATTTTATGAATGTTTTTAAGTTTTTATTAGACATTATTAGACTTTTGTTAGTAAAAAAAAATTATTTGTGATTCTAATGTTATCAATTAATTTCATAATTTTAAATTTATTCCATATTGAACTCTTTTTAGCACATGATTCTAGAATTTGAGCTCGACTTCCACGTCGTACAACAGGTAATATTTGACGAAAATCTCCTGATAATACGACTACTATTCCTCCAAATGGCTCTACTGAATTATGTAAATCTTTAAATAATTTATCAATAGCATCAAACGCATATTTTGATGCCGTGGATATTTCATCCCATATTAATACTTTTATTGTTTTTAGAAATTTTCCATAATTTGAATTAGGACTTACATTACTTGTTGATAATTCTGATAAATTTAATGGTAATTTAAATGTTGTATGAACTGTTTTACCTCCATGTAACAAATTTGCGGCTATACCAGTCCAAGCTACAGATATAACTGAAATTTGATGATAATTAAGATATGAAATTAATATATTGTGTAAATAACTTTTTCCTGATCCTCCGGGACCATCCACAAAAATTAATTTTTCATTTTATCATTAGAATGTATTGCTTTTATAACTTCGTTAAAAATATCACGTTGTCTCTTATTAAGTGAGTGAATAATATTCGAATCATATGAAGGTGCTAATAGAGTATTTTCACAATCATTAGAGTAATTGAAAATTAGTTTGTTCTGTAATTTCATCATTTAATTTAGGATCATAAAAATAAGTTTTATATTTATTGTATAGTTCTTTAGCATTGCAAGGATGATGAAATATTAAAATAAAAGAATATAATTGAATTAATGTATTGGGGAATTGATAATTTATAGCTTCCTGTAAACATTTATCCCATTCATTATCCGCTGATATTAAATGTAAAGCTAATGCTGCTTCATAAAATGGAGAATATACGATACCTTCTACAGTTCGTATATTCTCAAATGATGTGGCTTCTTTTACATGTAATAACAACATACGTAAGTAAAATAATTTACGTTTTTTAGGATCAACAAAATACATACGACTCAATATGGGTTTATATATTCGATTTCGTGGAGTCCAGATTTTTAATTTTGTATCAAATACGTAATGATTGGGAATTTCAATATATAATAAATCTCGTGCTAAAGAATTAATTTTGTTTAATTCAAACCAAGCTGTTGATGTAGTATTCAATTACGCTCTATTAATTCTGTTTCAGATCCTTGTTAAAAATATACAAATTGTTAATTTTCTAAATGGACCGCTAATCGATAAATTATGTGGGATTGATCGTATAATTTAAATTCTAATAATCTATACATTGCTTCGGGCGGACATACGTACCGCATAGCTAAATATTGTTCTATTTCATCGTAATTTAAAACATTAGTGATCTCGTTTGAATTATTAGATGTAATATCAGACTCATTATTTAAATCATTCTCTTTTCTAAAACCTACTAAAGCGGAATCGGGACCTTTATATAAATATTTAAACAAATATTTAATTGATTTTACAGTACTACATATCTCGACATTAATATGACAATTAAATGTTAGCAATAAATAAGGATTATATGGGATTACAAATTGTTTATTAGCAGTACGATTCAATCCGTACTTTATTATTCGTCCATCATTACGTCGACGATATATTGGGTATCCATTTTCTACATTGTAATTAGTAGATGAAGCAAACCGTTTAGGAAACTTTTTAGTACATATCAATTTTGATTTATCCATACATGGTAAATTTTTATTCTGATTTCCACATGGTCCATCTATCATATGTTGTTTAACAAGACCATACAGGATAGGATAATTACTTTCATCTGGTATTTCAGCGCTAATAATATTGTCAATTTGATCAGAACTATGAAATTTATCTTTAAAATCTAAATATAGTAGTGCATGCATATGAGGTAATCCTCGCTTTTGAAATTCAATTACATAAATGTAACCAATAATTTTACCAAAAATTTTATTTTGTAATTCATTCCAGAATGCAGCTACTTTAAGATGAAAAACTCAAGCTACTAAATCAGGTCTATTTAATGTATTTTCATTCTCATTTAAATTTTCTACAATTTCAATCCATTTAGGATTACAAGTCATAGTAACAAATAAATCAGGCTTTCCAAATGGTTGGACGACTGTCATTGCGACAATATAATTTTGTTGCAAAGAACGCGGACTTCCTACAAATGTTGATGGTAAACTAACCATTTTGCCAATATTGACATTAATTGATTGAGCTTTATTTGTTACATAATCCATTTCTCCACAATACATTTCAGTTCTTAATTGTGCTTGCTGATTTCTAATATAAAATAATCTTGTTCCTTCAACTTTACACCATGAATCGACTATAAATTGTTGAGTTAATTTACCTAAATTTAAACAAGGATTAAATTCATTTCGTACACTTAAAAGAAAGGAATAATATTGCAACACTGTAACTTGGGTTTTATTTTTAATCTCACTTTCATAATTAGGTTGCCATCCTCCTTGTCCAAAAGGTAAAATTAAAGGATATGTCATAGGATCAACATGTTTACTTATAATTCGAATTCTTTCAGGTTTTGAATTTTTATAATAAATATAAAAATCACGATCAAATATCCTTCCTCACCTATAAAAAGTTCAAAGGTTTTATTATTAGAATAATTTTGCCGTGTAATAAACATTTTAACTTTTCTAGGAGATTCATTGGCATTTCGAGCACGTTTTAATTCTTCTTCCTCAACTACATGCATCATTTTGTATGCTTCAGCATAAGGATTTATTTTACGTAAGATATTGTCAATTTCATTTAATAAATTATGTTGCATTTTATATCAGTTGAAGACCGAATTTCATTGTCTATTATATATAATTGTCCAAATTTTCTATTTTCATTTGTTTCTGGGTTTAACGAATAAGCATTATGATAAGTTTAACCACAAATTCAAAAAACTTGAGGGCCATGGCCAGGAACAATATCTAGTTTAGCCCCAAAACTGGCAAAAGCTAAAGCATTATTATAATTTCGTATTAATCGCATGAATTGTTTACTTACTTGTGATTTGCGATTAGTCAACTGTAACAAACGAATCGGATATTTAAATTTATCTTTTATTATAACTTTTCCTGCATGACAACAATTGCTATATTTTTTATCAACTGATAATTCTAATAAAAAATGTTTAGCATTACAAAATTCACATTCTTGATCCATTTTGCCTAAATAATTTAAAGTATATGTTTTGTCATCATATTCAGAATTAGCAATAAATCCTATTTTATCATTATTTAAATTAAATATCAATTGGATCTTATTATTTGTATCATCTACTAATATGTCATTAATTAATGGTACTTTTGATTTATTTTTCTTATTTTTTCTTGAAAGATGTTTCATTATATTTTTATTATTTTGTTTAGATTTTCTATAAACTTTCTGTTTTCAAAGAAATTTTATTTTTTTTTTGTTGTTCATATTATAGTATTCATTTAATTTTCTATTTGATTCCGTGATTTTAAATTTATCATCATGGCATTTATGGTATGTTTCAGGATTAGTGAATTTTAAATCTTGCAATGGAACGTGAAGTTAATAACATTTTATTTGATGTTTCTAAAGAATTATTTAATTTACGAATTTTAATTTGAGGCGATGAATCAAAATTATTCAATGGATTTTATAGAATTTTGGATGTTGAATTTGACAATTCAATTGATGTAGTAGAATTTAAATACTCATTTCGATTTCGCTTTCGAATAGAAGAAAAATGAGTATTATTTTTTAACATTGAATTATTAGAAAAAATATAATTTGAAGTCAAATCGCTATCGATTGCATAATTATTACTTTTTATTATGTTTCCAGAATATGAAATAGAATATGATTTTATATTAGAATTAAAATGGTTTGCTTTTATATTCGCACTTTTAGGATTAAACAAACTTAAATTTGTTTTTTGCGCTATTATTTCATCCTTAATTAAATCAATTGTAGGTAATTCAACATTGAAATTATCAGAAAACTTAGATAATATATTATTTGAACGAATATTTTCTCTTAAATTTATAGAATGTGTAATTTGAAATTCAGCATGAAGATATACACTATTGTTTCGATTGTGCAATACTTGATCATTAAATTCATAATTTTGATTAGAAATATATAATAAAGGAAGCATTTCCAATTTATTTTTTCATCTATTTGCATTAAATGGTGCCTCATTTTACTTTCGTCAAATAAAACATTGTATGGACATACTCCATAAGCGATACGAGTGGCAAATGAAATAGCAAATAATCCGCAATTATATGGTTGTTCTTGTAATTG
Organism: Nasonia vitripennis; assembly: GCF_009193385.2. NCBI lineage: Eukaryota > Metazoa > Arthropoda > Insecta > Hymenoptera > Pteromalidae > Nasonia > Nasonia vitripennis. The sequence goes on from NW_022279659.1 coordinate 431,725, forward strand.
AACTTTTTCAAAAATAACACAGCCCCACAATAAAAAAAAATTGTAAGTCCCAAAAACTTGACCACGGTACTTATATGTTTTTGGGATCGCTGAATCCGAATCCAGGGTCATTTTAACCCCATCAGATCTTAAGTCAAGGTCAAATAGGGGACAAATTATCAAAATACATTAAGAAAAGACTAAACCATGGTATCTTGGAGTTTTTGGGGTCGCTGAATGCGAATCCGGGGTCAGTTTAACCCCATCAGAACGTTCTCAGGGTCAGTTGAAGGTCAAATTATCGAAATACATGAAAAATACACTAAAACCAAGGTATCTTGGGATTTTTTGGTGTCGCTGAATCCGAATCCAGGTTCAGTATAGTCCCATAAGGTTATATTTATGGTCAGTTCAAGGTTAGTTCAAGGTCATGGACGTAAAGAGAGTGAAAAAAATAGTTATAAACTGTAACAATGCAAAAGGTAATGTAAACCATAAAGCAAAGAACAATATATATGCAAGTACGATTGTATCCTTTAAAACTATACCATAGTTTGCTGCTCCTCCATTTACTTTAAATTTGTTAGAAGTATATGCAATTCAATAAAATACCCGTAAAAATATTAAGCCCATTACTCTTTTTTATGGTAACGAACTATTTTATTGTCAAATGATCTACGAAGTGGATTACGCTTCCGCTTCTCCGATGTTGATGGTAGATCTCTTTTTAACGACCAACAGTAATCTGCTAACATATTTACGTCCCATCTTCCTTGGTACCTGCGCTCCATTTCCTTGATATCTTGGTGAAATCTCTTTCCCTGCTCTTCGCTGTAATCACCTAGGTTTTTTGGAAACTCATCAACATGCGAATATAAAAAGTGTAATTTTAGATTCATTAGGCAGTCTTCATTATCGGGTGTCTCTCTCAGTGTAAGTCCCAAGACGATTGATGTTGACTATCTTGGGTTTGTGTTAAGGTCTTCTTTCCCAAAAGGTTTCCAAAGTCATGTTACAGTAATCTTCATCTCACTTGTATCACTTGTATTTCCTACTTGATACGAACGGATATGAATATGATGTTTGTTTGCCCCCAGGGTACCTCCACGTGGTGACGGTAGGAAACGACCGATTCTTTTTTTCGGTTGGCTAAACCCCTGGGTGAAGGCTTTAGAGCCGTCATGGCAGACAAACAGCAAAAAATTACGATGCAGGGATTCGGAACCCCAGTATCGGCGGCTGGTCAGGGTGAGCTAGCTCTTTGTTAGTGGGAAACTTGGCTTTCGAAGAGTATAATACTACAAGAATTTGTCACTTGAGGTCTGGTGACCAAGAATGCCTTATAGCAAAACGGGATAGTTTTTGTTACATTTGTGGCAAGTATGAGACCCCAAAAAATAGAAGAAAAATCAATCAAAATATTAAAGAGCAGTACAAGAACATGTTTGACTTAGACATGAAAATTGACGAATTTGATTGGGTTCCTAAAATCATATGTGGAATATGTAGGAAAATGCTACAGAAAGGCAAAAATGGTAAAACTGAAGTAAAAATGAAAGTGCCTACGATATGGAAGGAACCTTTAAGGAAAGAAGACTGTTATTTTTGTAATACGAATTTGCATGGAGTTAATAGTAAAATCAAGTCGCACATTAATTACGCTAACGTTGAAAGTGTCACGAAACCTATATATGAATCGTCAATTGATAAAAGAGAAGATCCACTGGGTACGTACGTAAGTGGAAGTATGGATCTTGAGGAAAATTTAGAAAGACACGATAAAGATGAAATGATAGAAGAAAAAATGGAGGAAGGAGATGTTATTGCGGAAGAAGAAAAATCGCCTGATGAAGACAATGACGTTGCTAGTACAAGTGATACAAGTGACGAGGAATACCTCCCCTATAATGCTAAGAAGGAGAAAGGTCCACTTACACAAGAAAAAGTGAATGATCTCATACGCGATTTGGGCCTACCAAAGGATGGGGCGGAGTACTTGGCTTCATGGCTAAAAGAAGCTGAAAAATTCAAGTTTCTTACTACCGAGACAGAGATAAGAAATATCGTGATTATTTCGCTAAAGATGAAGAATTTTCCTTAGTTTACTGCAAAGATATAGTTGAATTGATGAATTGCTTTAAACATGGATGTTACAACCCCAACGACTGGAGATTCGATTTCATCGATTCGTCGACGAGAAGTTTAAAAGCCGTTTTGTTACACAATACAAATGTTTATGCAGCCATTCCCATAGGATATTCGGTAATGCTGAATGAAGAGTACTGTAACATGAAAGTAATAATAGACCGAATAAAATACAATGATCATAAATGGCAAATATGGGGCAACAATCGGGATTCACAAAATATCCTTGCTATTTATGTGAATGGGATAGTAGGGATAGAAAGAATCATTACATAAAGAGTGTCTGGCCGCTTAGAAAAAAGTTCGAACCGGGTTCTAAGAATATAAAAGAAAAGCCACTTGTTGATACATCAAAAATTCTTATACCACCTCTGCACATTAAATTGGGACTTATGAAACAATGGGTAAAATCTTTAGACAAAGATGGTAGCTGCTTTAAGTATCTGCGAAATCAGTTTCCCAAATTAAGTGATGCTAAAGTAAATGAAGGAATTTTCGATAGCCCTCAGATTCGTAAGATGATAAATGATGAAATTTTTGTTACGAAAATGAATCATACAGAGAGAGAAGCATGGTTATGTTTAGAGGACGTAATTAAAAATTTTCTTGGAAATCATAAGAGCCCAAATTACGAACAAATAGTTTTAAATTTAGTAAATAGGTACAAAAATCAAGACTGCCTAATGAATCTAAAATTACACTTTTTATATTCGCATGTTGATGAGTTTCCAGAAAACCTAGGTGATTACAGCGAAGAGTAGGGAGAGAGATTACACCAAGATATCAAGGAAATGGAGCGCAGGTACCAAGGAAGATGGGACGTAAATATGTTAGCAGATTACTGTTGGTCGTTAAAAAGAGATCTACCATCAACATCGGAGAAGCGGAAGCGTAATCCACTTCGTAGATCATTTGACAATAAAATAGTTCGTTACCATAAAAAATAGTAATGCGCTTAATATTTTTACGGGTATTTTATTGAATTGCATATACTTCTAACAAATTTAAAGTAAATCAAGGAGCAGCAAACTATGATATAGTTTTAAAGGATACGATTGTACTTGCATATATATTGTTCTTTGCTTTATGGTTTACATTACCTTTTGCATTGTTTCAGTTTATAACTATATTTTCACTCTCTTTACGTCCATGACCTTGAACTATCCTCGAACTGACCATAAATATAACCTTTTGGGACTATACTGACCCTGGATTCGGATTCAGCGACCCCAACAACCCCTAAATGTCATGGTTTGATTTTACTTTTTATGAATCTTTATGATTTGACCTTCAACTGACCTTGAGAAAGTTCTGATGGGGTTAAACTGACCCCAGATTCGCATTCAGCGACCCCAAAAACCCCAAGATACCATGGTTTAGTCTTTTCTTAATGTATTTTGATAATTTGACCCCTATTTGACCTTGTCTTAAGATCTGATGGGGTTAAAATGACCCTGGATTCGGATTCAGCGATCCCAAAAACATATAAGTACCATGGTCAAGTTTTTGGGACTTACAATTTTTTTTTTATTGTGCGGCTGTGTAATATTTATTTTCTCTAAATTAGGAAACAGTCTATTGATATATAATTTATGATCATTATGCAATAGTTCATTCAAGCTATCAAAAATTCGTAAGATATATTTGTCATACCAAATGCATATCCAATGACCTGATTCAATTGTACCTCAGAATAAAATTTGAATAAATTCTTCATTAGGAGAAGAAGCAACAATATGATTTAATGAATACAAAAATATTGTGGGTTGTATTTTAAACTGAGGAATAAATTTAGCTGGCTGGCTACTGGGTCATATTTCTGATATAAATTTTTACCAAAGATCTACTAAATCTAGCCAATTATAATTCTGGTTTTTAATGTATTTTTCCATGTAGTAAGTTATAATAATATTGTCTTTTTCATTAATGCTTTAACAAGAATTTTAACTTTTAATAATTATATGTGAATTTGATTCCATTTGCCAATTTTCCACTTTTTTTTGCCCCTACTTATAAACAAATATATCTACCCTCGTAGAAAATACGCCATAATATATGGCCTGTCGATAACTATTGCCCATATTGGGTGGCCGATGACGAGGTCTAGGTGGCGCGATTCGTGTTTTTTTTTGTGTCTAGGTGCAAAAATCATTCAAGGGCAGTGTCTAGTTGTACAGGGTGGCCGATGACGAGGTTTAGGTGGAGCGCTCCGTGGTTTTTTGTGTCTAGCGGAAAATCATTCGAGGAAGGTGTACAGGGTGGCCGATGACGAGGTCTAGGTGGAGCGCTCCGTGGTTTTTGGTGTCTAGGTAAATAAATCTTGTTCCCAGCTGTTCCTCGCTTTATTACGATTAAATGTAATAAACTTGACTGTGTTTGATCTCAGTTCTTTTCTATCTGTGATTTCGTTGCGGAATATATCAAACTCGCCTAACCTTTTACTTTTACAAAAGTTAATTTTTTTTAGAGTTACTAATTATCCCTACGATTTTCATTAAAAATTACTGTGCTGTATATTAACGAGGAGACAAATTCGACTTATAGTAAATTTTAGTATACGGTATAGTGAAATTTCAGATTATCAAATTTTACTATACTATATTACATAGCAATTTCAACTGTACCGCATATCAAAGCTTATGATACCAAATTTTCTCATTTGTATTTGTTGGGTGTTGCAGGAGAATTTTTATTTATTTGTCAGATTTAATCTCAAAGTTTAAGAACGAAAGTCGTATCGCATAGAATTTCATGATAACCTAATTTACATTAATCACAAGCTAATTATTACACATGTCGCAACCTAACAACGCATCGCTGGACTAATTGCATTTATATTTATATATAATTTTCCGGTCTGCAAGTTCTCTATATACTAACCAAAAATTTTTTCGTCACTTGCGAGTGAAGTTTACGAGTCACCCCCCTGCGGCAGTAAATGATCAAGCAAATTTGTCATCGGATTGAGTTACGACAAATTTTTGAGCTATGTTGGTAATTTTTTACTGACGGAACACAGCGAGTCAGACTGTAGTGTAATTCTTACTATACTGGCATAGCAACTTTTGTTGAATGTATAGTAAATTTTCACATAAACATACTAAATTTCCTGCATAGGTTGAGTTTGTCATTCGATTAGTATAATAATTTTTAGTGATACATTTCTCTTCGTGTAGGGTCTATAAGAGTAGGAGTTTTGGCGACGTTTTAACAATGCGATAGATTGCACGTTCTCACAGCGTTCTTGAGACGTTGTTTTTACTACAGACGTGGACATTTCCACGTTCTAGGTGCTTCGCTACAACGTACTAGAACGTTCTCATAACGTAACGTGCTGTTTAGAAAAGTGTGCTAAATCGTGCCGAAGTATTCAAATTCGAAAGTATGAACGAACTTCTTTTTTCGACACAGTATAACACACTATAGCACACTTTGGCATTACCGAAGTAACCTTCAGGCAACATTACCAGCAGATTCGATGCTACATGGGAAGCTAATCTTATATTGCATGGTGAAAGAGGATATCTTGGTGTCCGGCAATATTATTTACTCTGCTCATCAGCAATATTATTGAATCTGGCAAATTTTAAGATCCAACATGGCAATAATTAATAAATATTTGGTTTTATAGATATATATTATGATACGATTTTTGCTGAAAAATTTGCCTTCCAAGCAAGATTTTATACCATATTTCTTACTTACTTAATTTCATTTTTATCCCGATATTTAATGAATATTTTATTCATTAAAAATTTATAAAATAAAATTAATACGTAGATAATGTTTGAACTGGAGAATTTCATAATTTTGTAACAAGAACTTTGGTTTTAGAAGGTTTACTTATCTGAATTATTTTACTTTTTCCAAATTCATTAAATGTATTACAAAAACGTTATGCTTACAGGTGGAATTGCCTCATATATAACTTGTTGATTTTCCAAAACTTTCTTATCAAATTTTTTCAGCAATGGCGTAGTCTCTTTAATTGTTGCCATAGTCACTAAATGAATACATAAATTATTATATATATATATATATATATATATAAATATAAAATTTATATATAATAAATAAATAAATAAATAAATATATATATATATATATATATACACGCGACACACACATGTACACGTGCGCACACGCCCACATATATTATTCCTTTGAGGTACAGTTTTACTTCAATTTTATAACAAAGTTTAGACAGAATGTATTTAATAGGTATAAAAATCTATTTAACCATAGCCTTAGATCTTTTTACTTCTTCATAAGCTACTCAGAGTTATACAGCGTATAAAATCCAAGTTTATACGTAACATATACATTATTACAAAAAATACATTTACATTGTCAAGCTAAATGGATCATTGAAATTTTATAATGAACGTTTAAGAAAATGTACTGTATCTTACTTTTGCTTCGTAGAAACGCATTTGAAGGTGTTCAGAGTTCGAATTATGCGTCTTTAGAAAATGTCCGTGCGGATGGATGTGTCTCTGTGTGTATGTACGTATACCGTTATGATTCTGGAACCACGCGATTGATCGTAATAAAATTTGACATGCATATATTTTTTTCTGATTCTGAATTCGAAAACATTTTTTTTATAATGCTGACCATTTTATGGTCATATGATAGCCATTTTTTGATTTTTGAAAAAATATTTTTGCCTTTTTTTTGATAATATGATTCATACAATATATTCAAAAATAGTGTATCTAAAAGAGCATAAAATTGCCTACTTTTTGCCGCAAGATTTTCCAGATTGACTGTTCGGTTAAATTTTTATGATAAAAAAGGGGTTTTTTATTTAAAAATTCAGATCTTTAAAATTAAATAATCAAACATTTTGAAAAAAAATTATGATAATAGCAAACGATAATATCTACTTGCTGTAAAAATTTTAAACTGTTTTAATTACTTATTTTTGTGCTAAAAATCGAAAATTTAAAAAAAAAATGGATTTTCTATGCCGTACGATTACGGGAGTAAAAAGGCTTTATTTAAGTTAAAATTTTGGGATAATATCGAACTTTTGGTCACCTCGGCAAGGTTCTTTTTGCAGCTTATGAAACCGTTTCATTTAAAAGATATAAGGATTCAAATTTTTTGTCTCTCACCATGTGTACCCTGTATGACTGAACATTATTATTTTTGTTAATTTTTATAACTCGTTATCTAAAGCCCAGAATGTTTTGAGAACATTTATATGGTTTTTTGAGGTAGAAAATGTCCGTGCAGATGGCTTTGTGTGTGTGTGTATGTACTGTAACGGTTGCCAGTGCAATTAACGCACATTGAGCACGTTACGACGTCTCTCCGGGACAGAATCAACATTCGGTATAATACTTCTGTTGTTACAGCTACTAAAGGCGCAGCATGTGAGAGAGTAAGAGAGACAGAGAGAGATTTAAATTCAGCAACGTACAATGTTGCCACCTGCTCGCACACTGCTGTCAAGAGTTGACAACAGTGTGTCGGAGGGCATAGGTAAATCTGTGCTCGCGCTAGCGAGCCATTCCGAGTCTGTCTTCGCTCCGCTCCGTTTCGCGAATAGACACTCTGCGATTGCGATTATTGTGTGCGAGGGTTGCGAGGTCAACCGAACCGAGGACAATCCGTCCGAGACCATCTTCGCGTGGGTTAGAACGGCCCTGCCGGCCACGTACATCTGTAAGTACTAGTTCTTATCAACTTTCGCTTACTCGGGCGACTTTAAGCCTCCTCTCTCTCTCACCTCGACTACATGCTGGTAGCTGGCATGCGCCCGTGTAAGCCAAGCACCAATAAACAGTTAATCTAAGTTTTACAATAATCCGCGAGTGTCATTGACTTTTCCTCCTTTTGAATCCACGTCCTGAGTACTACTATCACCGCCACGTGTTCATACGTCTTTACGTCCGTGCGCGGATAGATTATAGTCGGTAGAATCTAGTGCCTTCTGCACAGCCGACGGAAACGGTGAATAGTAGCATAAACAACAAACAACTTAAAATAATAATGACGGCCAAGCTACCGTCATAGTACGTATAATGTCATAATTCTGGAATCTCGTGACCGATTGTAATAAAATTGGACATGCATATATGTTTACTGATTTTCAATTTGGGTATATTTTCTTTCAAGATTATAACCATTTTATGACTATTTCATGGTAATTTTATGGTCATTTTATGTCCATTTTTCGATTATCAAAAAACTATTTTTGTTTTTTTTTTTAACTAAATAGTCAAGAGTTTTGAAAAAATCATGATAATAGAAAATAGATAATATCTACTTCCTGTAAAAATGTTAAGCCATTTTGACGAAAGCCGTTCTGTTTTAGTTGACATTTACCTTTTACCTTTTAGAAATGCAAAAAATGCTTAGATCACCTACGACTTGACCCTCTGTAACTGAAGAATATTTATGAAAAATTCTGAAATAATTCATAAGATCCTTGAGAACGTATTCCCACAGTTTCAAGATAAGACAATACTGTATATTTGAACAATATTTTATCCCTGTTGAAAATATATAGGTGGATATTCATGTGGATAAACCATATGGATTATCCATGTGGATTTATATGGATTCCATATGGATTTATCTGGATTCCATATGGATATTCTATGTGGATGTTGCACAAACCATATGGATATCTATATGGATTTTTAAGGAATCCATATGGATTTTACTGAATTTTTTGCATTTCTGTAAAGTGCTTGGATGTATAAAGGTTTTAATTTAAAGAATAATTATAATTAAATCACAAATACAGTTAAAATTTATTAAAAACTGTATTGATGGAGACATTAAGAGGATTAATTATACGAACAAATAACTACCGCATATACTGTAATAAACATATATACTGTATATTTATCTTCTTTATTAAGTAGTTAAAGTGATTTCTGTAAATTGATATCTGAACCATAAAAAAATAATTTTTTAAACTTGACGCCTCTTAAAACTAATGTTTTTATCACATATATTGTAGAGGTTGCTTACAAAATTAGAATTATGAAAATTTGGGTAGAAATCCTTTAAAAATCCATTTGTCTGAAATAATAAAAACTTATGAAATACTTATCATACAATTTATTAACTGTTATCAAGATACTTACATGAAATATTATGAATACCAATACATGTTTGGAATAGCAGAAATTTATTGTTTTCTATCTATAACCATCCAAACGCATAATTTGTCGATATTTGACGTATCAATAAAAGTAACATTTTCTTCAATTCGAACTATTTTTTGTAAATTGGTGCATGTGTCAAAACTATTTTCTGTTTCTATTTCATTACATAAAGTAAATTCTCGATTATTTTCAGAGTCTACAACAAACTGTATTAGTTGATTCGTTTTTTGTACAAATGAATTATTTGATCTTTGTAAAACTTTCTTACAAGTTTTATACACGCATTGGTTTTTAATTATTTTTTTGTAAGCTTTGTAACGATGTCTTTCGTTTTCAGGTATATTCCGCATAAATCTAGCATCGGGTACACAACTCCGGCCAAAATACCTATTGGTTTCCATTTTGAATGTTCTTCGGGTGACTCTATTTTCTAAATAAAAGCAGTATTCTCTGACAGGAGATTGCTCTTTTTCTAAAAGATGTTGCTTCATTATCAATATACTCTCTGTTATAGACAAATTTTTGCATACTTGGTTCACAACTCCTTTTGCAGCATGTACAGTTCTTACTATTTTCTTGTTTCCAGATTCAAATATATAACCAGAGTGGGTCCATAGCGGTCCCCAATCTGCCACGCTTTGTGAAAGGTGAGTAAATTGATGAACATTAAATGTCATGGTGTCTTCTGTATAGTAATATTCTGTACCTGCTACAAATTCTCTTAATGATTGATCTGCTATTAGTAATTCGTCTTCAGTTATGGAATTCTTTTGGAGTAAGTAAAATCCTCGAACAAGCAATGACCAGTGCTCTAAATATCTTTCAAAACCATGAATTTCTTTCAATACAGGTAGACTATAGAATAAAATCCAATTTTCCCACTCTCTTGCTTCTAAAATTTTCTATCGTTTATTGATCGTGACAGACGAGCGACTTGTGTTGGTACTTTAAATGACTTTACATATCTGTCAATTCATTCTATATCTGTTTTGGTAATACTGGAAGGTTTTTGTGAAGAATTAAACCAATATTCCGCAAACTGTTTCGCAATTTCAAGATTCGCAATCCATCTATGATATCAAATTTATCCAAAAGTAAAAGAAGTGTGGCTTTCTTTACACCATATGCTGAATTACCTGTGTCAATAGCTTCTGGAATATGATTTAAAGTTCCTTCTTCTGATCTTCTCTCTGGTATTTCGTTCAGCAATATATACTTAACGGCTGCACCTGCAATGTGTGCAACTAATGCTTCTGGGTGTAAACACCAGTTACAGCCGTAGTAGTCATTAAACTGAACCAATCCCTGCATTAGTACTGGAGCGACAGAATCTACGCAACAGCATAGAGCATATAACTTTATAGTTTTTCTTTCATGATGAATATCACAGTCGATACCAGTTTGTGAAAGATTATTGACACCATTAACAAATGGTGTTAAAAATATATTCATATTCGGTTTGTCGTTCATGTGTTTCAATTAAATGTCTTAATTGATTGTTAATATTCAAAACAACAAAATAATCATGATAAGTAGGATCTTTCAAATTTACATTTTCATCGCAAACGTCGCAACGAACAAAGCGCTCTTCTTTGCAAAATGATTTTATATAATTCTTACAGTTACAACAAACAGCATGATAAGTAATGTCATCACCGGGATAAAATAATTTGTCAATCGTATAACGAGTATCTGGAATTATCTATTGATCAAAAAATGAATGAAACATTTTGCATAAGTCAGCTACTCCACTGTTTGGAACTGAATATACGAATGCAAATTTTAATATGGACAGTAAGATTTCTATTTTGTTTACGACAATATTAGCACCAATTGTTAAATTTGCACTGTCTTCTTGTAACAAATTAAAAAGCTCTGAATAGATTTGTTCATTTAGCGGATCATATCGCTCTTCAAAAATTGAATCTTCGTCAGTGCTATCGTTGACGTAATCACTATTATTAATTTTTATTTGCAGTAGAGAATGCCCAATTATCTAATTATTAGTAGACATGAATGAATGCAGAATGAAGATGTGCGTTTATCCTACTGTCATCAACATTTATGTTGTGTAACGTGTTGTTTGTTAATTTTTAGAATAATTGTATAATAGTATATTGTGTACCAAGGGCGTAAAGTGGGCTTTATTAGGCCGAGTGTGCGGCCGACTCGTCTGCGGCTCGTAAACGCCCTCGCCTTCGGCTCGGGCTAACTCGCCTTGACTCGTACTGCAAAATCCACGAAGCCAAAAAGCCCACTTAGCCCTTGGTGCACACCATATTTTATGTAACGCGCGGACGTTTTTTCGTACGTGTTAAGAGGGACTGATGTGACTATTTTTTGACACGGCAACCGTGCTCTTGTCTTGTTCAAACATTATATAAAATAAATAAATAATGCAAATTTATCAAAATCAACTTTTTTTTTTAAATTACAAAAAAAAATTTGCGGGCAATAAAGGCCATTATTGCCCGCTGTTTGAATATGCGGGCAATAAAGGTTTTTATTGCCCGCTAAAATAACTTTTTTGCCCGCCGGTCAAAAAAGAGTCACTTTAGTCCCTATTAATAGGTACAAAAAACGCGAAAATCGTTCGCGTGTTACATAAAAAGATATAAGATGGAATCAATTTATAATTGTTTGTAACACATGTACTATTTTCGCGTTTTTCGTACCTATTAAGTGGGCGTAAAGTACATTTTCTTTACCGGTGGGCAAAAAAAGTTGGCAGCGGGCAAAAAAAGTCGTCAGCAAGCAAAAAAAGTGAGTTGTGGGCAAACAAAATGTTTTTTTGCCCACTGACAAAATTTTGCTATCAACTGCAAATATTGAGTTTGTGAGGGTTTTCACAATTTTGAAATTTTCGAAACTTCAAAAACAATAGAATGTTTATAACAATAGCTAATAATAAATGTTATAACAATATTAATACTATTATTTATAAATATTCATGGCCTTGTATTGGCCGTGTAAAATAACAGCTAATTCACTCCCGCTTTATAGCCATGAAAAACGCGAAAATCCATACATGCTTCACAAAAACTATGGTGTGCACCAAGGGCTAAGCGGGATTTACGACCTTGTGTGGTTTGCAAACTCTCCTTCGGCTTCTGCTACCTCGCATTCAACTCGTACTGCAAAATCCACACATTGTTTTTCTTTTCAACCGATAGACAAATACAAATGTAACAATAGTTATTATAAAGAAAGGCGGTGAAGGGGGGTAGGGGGGGGGGGGGGTATTTGCTGCCGAGAAGAGTTTACAGAATGAGGCGACAGTGAATGCGCATAATTGCGTTTGTAATACGTAAATAATTCTACATACGAATTCGGTCTTGAATTTCCATCTATATTTGAATTATTATTACTATTGATCGATGGAAGCAGTTTCATTATTTATGGTATCTGTTCTATCATAGGAATGTAAATTTTCATCATCTGAAATTAATAATACATATGTATAAATTATCTCTTAAATGATGAAAGTATGGAACATTTAATTTTATGAAAGGGACAAAACACTATAAAACTGACAAAATCAATTTTGAATTAATTTTTTTTTTTTTCGAAACGTTCGGGAGCGTATTTTACGCAAAATTCTATATTAAATATGAGTAATAAAAAAAAAACAGTGCACATTATACGATTGAGTGCCGTAAAATCATACGGTAGCACCGAAATACTCTCGATAACCTTTAATCGGACTGCACTGCTCCGAAGCAAAAGTAGAATAGGTGATTTTTTCAAAACAAGCCATATCTCCTAAATGATGTATGAAAACCTTGCGAAAAAAAATGATAGACCATGAGTCAAACTATCACAAAAATGACAAGTTATTTTACTACTTGGCTTTTTAGTAACAAATCGAAAATTAAAAAAAAAATTGTTTTCTATGTCGGATGGCAAAAGATTGATTCTTTGCTGCGCGGTACATTAAAATCGGACTGTTTTTATTTGGTCAGCAAGCTTGATTTTTTCTCATACTCGTGTATTTGTGAAATAATATCAACATATTTGTAGTGTACAGATTGTGCGGTTCAATTAACACGACGATTAACTATAAGAAAATGTTATTGAGTGTATTTATGTGCGTTTTGTTCTGGTAGCCTCACTCAAAGGTAATCGGCCTATGACGGTGCTGAGCGGGTCACGAGCAACTAACTTGTCAAAATGTCAAACTATTTTATGCATCGATCAATTAATATTTGAGAAATACAGATAAATAAATAGATAAAGGAACAGTTAAATAGTTATTTTGTTTGGAGGAAGCTACGTGCCCATATATAGTAGTGTTCAAAAGTTCAAAAAACAGAGTAATAGAGTGACTTTATTACATTATATTTCAAAATTTGTATAAAAAAAGAGATATCAAGAAGAGGTGTACAAGTATCATATATTGACAAAAAGTACTCTTGAGGGAGGCGCATGAATAGGATAAAAAGATTCTTAGCAAAAGCTCAACAATATCACCGCAGTAAAAAGCTAGGGTTTAATTCCTCCAGTAACAATGAAGACAGAATCTGATGCAGAATTCATGAGTACGTGGCCTCGTGCCGGATATGATGTGTTATATTTACATGGGTCTGGTAGCGAGTGTGCAGGAGAGGAATCTGAATGGTTTAATGCATTTGGCTGTATAGTACCAGCTGAGCGATAGAGGAGGCCTGCAAGAAGCAGATGACAGTCATTATAAAGCCTGAGAATGCACCAGCTTTGCTCATCAATGCTGATAGAAAGAAGGTTTGTTGGCAGAAAAACCTGCTGATCAACTACATAATCGATAACTTGAATTTGGTAATTGGAAGCAAGGGATACAGCATCATGGTTAAGTCTCATCCGCATCTTTTGGATGAGATATTAAAGGCTTAGGCTCAAAAACTAACCAATAAAATGTCTCAGCAAACACCAACTCCAGATGGCGATCATCAGAACAAGAAATTTAAAAAGTGGAAATAGGTGAGCTTATTTTATTTTGTTAACCAATTTGTATTTTTGTAAAAACTTTACCTGACAGTGGATGGTTGCTTCTTATGTTACAGGGTTGCAGAATTTATAATCAAAACCAAATACTTTATCAACAGTCAAGCATATAGAACAATATGATAATCATAAAGAAGTTTGTTTGATTGCTATATGAGAGGTAGATACGAGTGTAGTTACTACTTATAGTTATGATCCTAATATTAAATGAAATTTTTTTTCAAGTATTAAGAGAGTTAGTGATTATAAATAGTATATTACGTGCCTAGGGAGGAAAAAACTTGGACAGTTGCCTTCGGCTCTGGTGACAATTTACACAAGATATGGGCTGTTCAATTTTCCTCCCATGGTGCGTATACTATTTTTCTTCGCACCAGGTGTGGAGAAAATTTATTTTTGTACAATAACAAATTGTACTTTGTTCGAGTTACTACTGAATGCTTTAGTATTTAACTAAAGAATTTATACTTAAAAGTGTTAATAAACATTAGCAAGCACAAAAAAGTGTTGATCGTAAAGAGTGCAAAGGACTAATAAAATCTTTTTGTAATAAAAAAATTCATTTATCATCTACATTTTTAGGATCATGCTTTATAATCGCAGTTGTGCATATGTAACCGCACTATTAATCAAATTAACGCAATGTCTTAATCATCTGTCAAACAAAAACTCCTTTGCTTCTATACTATTAAATTATTGTGAATGTTTTGTAAATATTAAGGAAAATGTATTGAATCAAGGAGTAAAGATAGAATTATAAACATAATATTAAACTATAGAATGACATCCATTGACAATGTAAATTCCTAACGTTTCAAGAATCGTGCTTTTGACCATTTACAATCATTCATATCATTTTTAATTTTGTAAAAAATAAACAATTACCTATTATATTGTTTTCGTTCATGAAAGAGTCAATTTCAGAGGCCAGCCTTCTTCGAAAGCTGATTGTCGTATTTCCAGTGCTTGCACTGTAATTACTTTCAGTAACTTGACCTCCATTGCGACATGCATCTGTACTTTCTCCTGTTGTAGAATTAGTATTCAACGACTCATTCTCAGAGGAATCATAGAAGGAAGAAAGAATGACACTACCCTAAACGTAACAAAAATAGCACATTTTATACATTAATTCCATGTTAATGAAATTGAAAGAAGCATAAAAACGACACAATAAAGCATCTTAAATGATTGACAAGAAAATAATTAAATTGTTTTAGAATTCATATAAAAACAAATAATATAAAAATTAATATAAAAACAAATAAAAAACTTACCTCATCAAAGGTCGACCGATTGTTTTGTGAATTACCTGACATTACCTGTCATAACGACTAATAGGTTAGATGACTATTAATTTTGACACTTACTAGTACTTGTACTAGCACAAAAACACTTTTAATAGTATATAAAATAAAAAAATTATTAACGCTGTAGTATAAAAACAATGAAAGAGTTCGAAGCAAACCGATACTTGTTGAACTTTTCATATAAACCTATGTATACATTTCGTCACATCGCCGCATACGCCATGAAGTATATAACATAGGTCTAACAAATTTCGATGACTCCGACTTCTAGCCAACTTCATAGTGATCACGTACGTATCATCATTTTTGTCCAAAGTTCGAACTTGTATATATATATACTTCATATATCATTCGTTATATATTATACGCATAATATAATGCACGTAACTTAATTTCTATACCTCACGTAAATTTATTGTAAAAACAGTCAGCAGCCGCAAACAATGAAAAGAAGGTCAAGTGTTATTCCGTTGTTCCTTCTACTTCCTCTTAAGCTATAAAAAACGCGCCACAATACGGACACGACTATAAGCACGAATTGCCGCTCGCGTTGATCCTCTTTTCTGGTCGCAGCCATCCATCCATCCATGCCATGTCCTCACTACTCAGCGCGCTTATTTGTTAACATTAGATGTTTGACATAATTATTGGAAAAATCTACAGGTGGATTAACATCTTTTGCTATGATATGTAATTGGTATAAGGTAGTATGAATTAAAAACTAAAAATGTTGTGAACCTTAATAATTGATAAAGGTAACCTTTCTAACCTTCAAGTTTCAAATTTTTGACTCATGCTTACTTACAGTTAATTTTGAAAAATCATAATAACAGTTGTCAGTCATTCATTATGACTGCTTAATAATAGATACAAGTAGCTAATAGTTTAGAAACTTGATGGCGCATACAAAAACTTGAAGGAAATGTTTTTTAGTTAAATTCTTACGTTAGATTCATTGATTATTAAACAACATGAGCAAACGACATGAGTGAGTACACTTATTTTATATTATACACATTTCTAATGAATCTCCTTTAATCTGTTTCAGTATGTAAAAATATAGTAAGAGTGAAAAGATCTAAGTATGAGTATGATATGTATTGAGTTGAATTCACGTTAGTTTAGATACTACTTTAGATTTAATATTTTATAAATTTCTTTAAAGTTTTAACTGATGATTTGGTTTAGATTCTAGTTTACGAAAATACTGTAATTATTGGAAAACGTTTGTGTCACCTCATCTCTATCTCTTTCTAACTTTGAAAAATTTAGTATAACTATATTGAAATAAGTAAGCGGTTGTTCTAGTTGTTAGATAGAAAAAGCAAACGTTCAGATACATTTATTAAGAAACGACAAGTGTATCATTATACCTGCAGTAATACACTATTAGCATAACGAAAACAGGTTGCATTAGTAAGCGTTACTGAGGATATAACAATTATATATATTTGGCTTAATATGAATATGTGTTAATCTGAATATTGTCAATAATATTAATACACATTAATTCTCTTTGCTTGTTGAGATTTTAAGGTGGATGCGAATTTTACATGCTCTTATTTTCTTCTCTCTGTCCCTTTTGGATCTGCCATTAAAAAAAAAAGTCCTTCATTTGCATGCAACGAAGGAATATCTAATGTAAATAAAGTTCCCTTGCTCAGGTCATAAAAGGATTCTCAAGAATATCAGGAATATTTTGTGTTAGCGTTGCTAATGTCAAAGTGCTACATTGTGTAAAATTACTAATCTAGTAATGGCAGCAAGCGTAAAGATAACGAAAAAAAGGGTTTATCCATCGAGACGAGTTTTAAGAAGAGGATCTGCTCGAATGAAAAGGTAAACAAGAAGTAAATTCTACATGTGTCGAGAAAATTTCGTCGTGTTTCAGTACTTTCATGTTTTGTAGTAGCTTGATTTTGTAGGTATTCATGTCTTGGGTTCTTCGATAGTTTATGTATAGAAGCACAGTAAAAATAACTACCATATTACAGATTTACATTTTGAACTTCGAAGAAAACGTAGACAAAATTAGATGATAAAGCGTCACATAGTAAAGCGTGATAGTCTGCAGTCACGAATCGGATGTGAATTTCTTTCTGCCAAAATTAGGATTTTTGATTCTGCGAAACGTTCTGATGTTCGTGGATGACTTTTTTCAAAGGCAAATCTGCTATTCCAGTAAATACGTTACTTGTTATTTATTCTCATGTATATATCTATGTGTGGAACGTCCACTTCAGCTTAGTGACCGCTGCTCGTTTGTTTTGATTTTGAGTTTATTCGTCTCACTATAGACATGACTTCCGACTAATTGCAATTTTAGATGTGAAAAGCGTGTAAATATGTGGTTCAGTGCAGTATAGACCTGACGGGTTATTGGTTAATTTTGCCTAATACTTAAAAAAAAGCCTAAATCGTGTATGTGTTATAACAAGTTTTTTATCGGTCTGATAACAAATTTTTACTGCACGCTGGTCACAAAACCAATTACTTTACGTAAAACGCGATAATCGTCGGTGGACGACAAAATAGTAGATTACGGATAAAACAGCCTTGAAACTATATTGATTCGTTAATATTTCATCACACATTAGAAACCAATTTTCATCCTTAAAAAATTGGAGCTCGCGCGATTATATTTATATTATTAACAAATTGAATTAAAATATATTAATTATTATGTTCTTATCGAGGTTATAGTTAAAAATGTCTTGATATTATGTCATCACTTATAACTACTGAATGTTGAGCGCGCTGACGAAATACATATTATCTACATATATACATACATGTCAATAATTTGTAATAATTATATAAAACAATGAATTCTCGCATTTAAGCTGCATTATTTATTCATAATTATATTTTTTGAAATTGTTAAAAAATGTAGGCATGTGAAAATGCAACCATCCATACAAGCTGAGATTTTTGTTTACTTTCGCACCGCAAAATTTACTTTCGTCCCGAAAATTATGTTTTCCCCGTAAATTTTACTTTTACACGGCAAATATTACTTACAGAGAAAATGTTTTCTTGCATCTATTCTCCGAGACGAAAAGTGGCTTTTAGTTCGAGGTGTGGAATAATATAGTAGATTTTAAAGGGCGTAAAGTGGGCTATTTAAAACAGGTACTGCAATATCTTGTTCAGCCTTTGGTACGCACCATATTTCTTCATAAGACATGCACCATTTCAGGGTTTTGTAGATGTGAAAAGCAGCTCTGAAGTAACCTTTTTTTTTGACCGGTCTAGAAAAAGCGGGCAAAAAAATCCATTCGAAAGAAGTCCACTTTACGCCATTGGTACGAAATTGTTTTATATGTATAAATGACAATTTGCCCGTTTAATTTCAATAAATAAATAAAATATACTATTTTATTTTAGCCCGCACGTACGAAAAACGCGAAAATACGTCTGCACGTTACGAAACTTAATTATTTTATTACTGCAATATAAAATCAACTTAGTTAAAAACTACAATTATATAATATCAATAAAAACGCTTAAAGTGTGAGGTTAGTTACATTCCAATTATTCAGCTTATGAAAATGTATAAATAAACAATTGTATTTGTACTTGTATATAAACGTATAATAATTTGTAATGAAGTAGGCACTGTAATTTGTAGGTTATTTCTACTGTGCTGATTGTATACTTATATAATCGTAATATTGTAATCGCGTTGAAATATCCTCGTTAAAAAAAAACAATTGTAACTGATTTAAAAAAGGCTAAACCGTTTCAATTCATTTCTTCAATTTGAAAGTGATTGGAACTAATCTCATGAAATATTTACAATTCGTTGTTTGAACAGTTTAGGTAGATCTCAACACATTACAATTCTTTTTCTAACGACGCAAAATTTTATGCATGCAAATATAAAAAACTTTTTTTTTCTCTATCTATAGACCTGCTAAGGGCGGAGTAAAAGTAGAAAAAAATGTAGTTACTACGGGAATAAATGATATGCATGGAATACAAATGTTGAATGATCTTACTAATGGGTTTCATATCAAACAAAATCAACCATCAGAAAGTTATAAGTTGAAAAGAAAGAAAGCAATGTTTTGAATATTCATAAAAATCTGCCACATGTAAATGTGGCCGTTAAAAATAAAGAAAGTAATGTTTTGAATATTCACAAAAATCTGACACAACTAAATGTGGAGGTT
The DNA here is from genome assembly GCF_009193385.2 of Nasonia vitripennis. Classification (NCBI taxonomy): domain Eukaryota; kingdom Metazoa; phylum Arthropoda; class Insecta; order Hymenoptera; family Pteromalidae; genus Nasonia; species Nasonia vitripennis. The sequence goes on from NW_022279659.1 coordinate 451,441, forward strand.
GAAAAGAAAGAATGTTCTATGAAGCCAATTGAAAATATTCAAAATGAATATATGAATAAAACTATAACTTACCAATTACCTGTCACTTATGATCATTCTGATACGTTCCAAATTAATGATTGCATGCATGCATCAAAAACAAATGTAATAAATAACAATATAGAAGTTAATACATTTAAAGTTAATCCAACAACAGATAGAACAATAAAAAATATGAAGTCAGTAAAAATAAAGACAAATAACAATAATGATAATAATAATAATAGTCATAATAATACTAATGAGAATAATTTTAACCGGGACAATGAAAGTAAGACTACAAAAAATGCAACTTCTTTAGGAATGGTATAATTGTCAATATGGCTTTTTGTATTCATATATGTTATTGTTGCTTGTATACTTAGAAGTTTTAGAGATACAAAAAGAAAATGGAACTTACATTCAGAGAAGTAAAGGCTTCATTGGTTAATAGTTGCACGTCCGAAATTGAGGCGAAACTTTAAACGAAAATTAATTATCTTTATCTTTTTCTTTTCTTCGATTTCTTTTAAATTTCAAGTTAAACAAGCTGACGTAACATTATTGCAAGATTCAATGGACGCGAAAGTAGGTAGAAGAATAGTAGATTTCGATTATGTATGGCAAGAATTACGTAGAAATTTGAGTGATCATGGAAAGATGTGTACATTGACAGATTGGTCGTTAATGAAAGAATCAAAATGTCATGGAGGACTAAGGTCCTTATTTCAGTTTGAATGCAGTAAATGCAAAAAAAACTGCAGAGTTTGGTATTTGCCTAAAAGCGATACGGCTATGGATTTAACTCAATGTTCAGTGTTAGGTACAATTTCGGAAGGTTCTGGTTTCACTCAAACAGAAGGACTATTTGCTAGTATGGGTCTGGAATATGTAACGCCAAAATCTTTTAAACATCACCAAGAAACTTTACTAGATAATATGAAACGTATTTCTCAAGAAAGTATGAGAGCAGCTGCCAAAAAAGAGCTTCGCCTAGCAGTAGCGGCGAACGACGTACATGAAAATGGTATACCATTCATAACTGTCATCGTAGATGGCAGTTGGATTAAAAGATCATTTGGTAACAAATTTGATTCTTTATCTGGCTTAGGTGCTATTATAGGAAAACGAACAGGAAAAGTCTTGTATGTAGGTGTAAAGAACAAATATTGTACTCAATGTCATAGAGCTGCAGTAGCTGGTAGAAAGCCAAAAAATCATAGATGTTGTAAAAGTTATCCACATGATAAGCCTTCTACACTTATGGAGAGTGATGCATTAATAGAAGATTTCAAAGAGAGCTACAAAACACACGGTCTTGTATATAAATACTTCATTGGTGATGGTGACAGTAATTTTTTTAAAAGATTAATTGATGCAAATCCTTATGCCGAATTCAAAATTATCCCACATAAAATTGAGTGCACGAATTATTTTTTACTCAATTTATGCAAAAAAAAAAATGATTTAGTAGCACGAACGACCCAGAAAAAAGGCCAACAAATAAAAGGTTTTGTAGATTTACGCAACATTGTAAAAATAATATACTCAACATTCGACAAGCCGTCATTGACGAAATTGATAATCAATTTCCTGATATTAAGAAACCGTGGGAATTAAAAGTTAAAGATTTATAGAAACATCTATTGAACATACCCAGTCATATTTTTGGAGAGCACAAGAGATGCAAAAGTCTAGGTCTACCTTGTGATGTTATTAAGATTGAAGATAAAGAGAAAAATTACGTTCCTCATTTAAAAACGTATGGTCTTTATAAAAAAATTGAGGAACATATGAAATACATTAGTTGTTTTTCAGATAATCTGTTACATAAAGAAACAAACAACATTGTTGAATCATTTAACAACATTGTTTGTAAAGAAGTGAATGGCAAACGAACAAATTTATGTAGTAGTAATCAGTATGATACTAGAGTCGCATTTGCTGTTATTCAATACAATTCGCAAGAAGTTATTATGCAAGTGCATGCAGGGATGGGAAAATCAATACCGCATACCGTGGTAGAATTGATACGTCGTCGGAAACTGAAGATATCACGAACCAAACAAAGTAGAGCTGAAAATGGACGAAGACGGAGGTATGATTTTAATACAATCGATAAAAATTATAGCATGATGTGTGAGAAACCGGATCTTACGGAGGAACAGCTTGTTGAGGTGAGAGAAAAGCATTTTCAAGAATTAAAAGAAAACTAAGATAACCGTATGAAAATAGAATCTGATACGCGAGTGCAGAGCCAAAGAAAACTACTAACAGCATCAAATTTTGGACGTATTTGCCGTATGAGGCCGCATACTTCATGCGCTGCAACAGTAAAATCTTTACTTTTTCCATCGCTAACAGATAACGTTGCAATGACGTGCGGTCATGAATATGAAGATATAGCACGAATAGAATTGGAAACAATAATAAAGAAGGAAATAAAGATTTGTGGATTATTTATAGATCCAAAAGATCCACGTTTTTGTGCTAGTCCTGATGGCATAATAAATGATGATGGAATTGTTGAAATTAAAAATGCATATCGTGCACAGAATTTAATTGTAAAAGAAGCCATGGAAACATTTTCGAATTTAAATTTCGTTGACAAGAAAACGAATGGCATGAAAACTACACACAAATGGTATTACCAAGTACAAGGTCAGTTGCATGTAACAGAACGAAGTTATTGCATTTTTGCATTGAGAACGCCTAAAAGTATGGAGATAAGAGTAGTGAGGATACATGATGATTTCTGGAAATCAAAAATGGAGCCTGTCTTATCCCGATTCTATGACAATTGTTTGCTACCAGAAATTTTAGATAGTCGGTGTCTTTGAAATATGCAAATAAGAAATCCACGTTATATTTTAGATGCGAAAGAGAAGCAGAATCAAAAAAACTATTCAGAGAAAATCAAGAAACTGCAATGTTTCGAAGATAGCGAATCCTGATGATTTATTGGTTAAATTATTTAAAATCAAAACAGACGCAGATCATATGAGCCTTGTATTAACAACTGATGATTGCGATATAAATAACAAATTATTACCTACATTTAAATCAAAGAAGAATACATTTTCTCAGAAAGCAAAGAAAAGATCCAGAAAATCTTATAGTAAAAGTGCAATAATTGATTTGAATACAACTACATGATACATATAACGATACAAATGGCAATAGCAATGACGATGTGGTATTCGTTAGTTCTAGCAATAATAAACATGCTTGGAATAAAAAAGATATTTCAAGTTATTTCAAAAATAAATTACATCACTTTGATTTAAAAGCCATTCGTAGAAATGTTTTATCTGACGAGTGGTTAAGTGACGATGATATCGATGCTTTTCTTGGTGTTGTTAAAGAAAATCATCCTGAGTTTGAAGTACAAAGCGTAATGTATTTATATTATCCTAATTGCGTTGAACCAGTACAAACAAATGAAAGTGTATTCATTACCGTAGGTAGATGTACTAAACACTGGCGTTTTGGTTATTACAATGGTCATGCAGTCTATACATACATATGATTCCCTTTCTAACTACACAGGTGGAAAACTAATTAAGAGAGAAAAAAATTACATCATTGAAACGGTGCGCGAAGGGTTAATACCCGAACGCGAAGGATTCGAGACCCGAGTTTAGTAAAGCGGGAGAGAAGCACATTCGAAGAGCGATAGCAGTCTTTGATCCACCCGGTAATATCTATTGAGTGGGAAAAAGACCTCCCTATCCTCTGTAATGGCCGAGCCACCAGAGGAGAGCTGCTCGTGTGTAGAGGGAGATGAGTAGGGTATTCCCACTACGCATATCCCGCACACTTAAGTAAACTACGCAGCTATTAGACTGATGTGTGAGGTACTACCATCTCACCATGAGTCTAGAACCAGATGCGCCACTTAAATGCAGGGTACTACCATCCTACACCGGTGACACAACTGATGGGGGGATGGGAGTGGGTAATGCTAAACAAGGGTTAACATAGTTTATATGTTTTAAATGTCTTTCATTTATTTATTTAATCATTTAATATTTAATTATAAGCGATGCTGGATCTCAGTCTACAAGGAGAGGGAGTGGACTGCACACATACTCTTCGAGAGCCTGGGGCTCATGGACTACTGGGTATCGTGGAGACCGGAGCAAGCAGCGAGTACTACCATTCGTACGTTGCTCAGTTGAGAGCCAGATCATGAATGCTCGCTGCTGGCTCCGGGGCTCCTTATATACCCGGGATGCTCCCTCTCTCCTGTCTTATCTGCGCGCACGCCATCTACCAGCGCTTAGGTAGACTATTTACATGTAGCTACTAGCGCCACTCGGTCGGTAACTTGCCTACGCCAGGCAAGTTATCTGTTGCTGTTCTCTTATCCCCCGGGCTGGGCCTGCCGTCTCATCATGCTTCGTTTTCCAAATATCAAAGAAAATGATACTCGACTCGCTACGCTCGGGCGATAAAATGCGCTCGTGAGAAAATCACCTACTTCGCGGCTCGCGCACTCGTATCGTAATATACTATATTTTACGTTAATAGCATGGTACTTTTATTTTAGGCCTAGCGTGCGTAAAATTAAATCGTACGGCTGTAAAACGTGAAGTAAAGAATAAGCTTGCATGAAATCTACTACTTTTTGCATGAAAACAATTGAATTGCATGAATTATTTTTATAATTTATGTGTGTAACACAGAAGAAACTGCAAAATTGCGTGTACCACAAATACCAAGAAATTAATAAATAAAAATATAATAATTTTAGATTAAAAAAGGAGGCGATGTTTATTCATGGGCTGCGTCTCATAGAATTAGGCGTTGGAGGAGCCTTTTTCATTATTTGTTATGCTTTATATTATTTTAATTATGTAAATAATATGTACTCAATTGTATGTGTAGCAAGAAGTATCGCATGGTATTTACGTTGTTTACATATTGTATAACAATACGATAGTATTTTAAGTAGCATATCTAGCACTGGAGCCGTAACTTACACAGAATGTTTCATACTATTGGTAAGTTGTTCATTTAAAGAATAAAATAATATGATCGCAAAATAAATTGTTTTTTAACAATTATATGTATGTTTCAGTACAACGTAAGAGAAGTACCAGACCAGTTAGCAGACCAAATATAAAGTACAAAAACTGCATGCAAAGCAGCAGTTTTCGTAGTTGAAACTTCGAATTATTGCCTGATCGTAGCATACACAAGTAAGGAAGTTTTGTAAGCGTTTTAGATTATAATTTGTGGTTAAGACCCCTTTCTAAGCTATACAAAATAAATATTTTTACAATATTTTTCAAAAAGTTTTGGAAAATCGCCTTTAGACGCATTTTCTGGGATAATACCTACTACGTGATTAATAATCAGCCAAAATTTGCGACGTGTGGATTCAGATTTTAATCCTTTTTATAATCACGTTAGTAATGCTATTTTTCATCATTATTCAACAAATATCAACATTTTGTAATATTTTCTAAATATTGTTCTTCCTGTTTCATGAGACGAGTACAACCTGGATGACTGCTTCAATTGGCCAAGTTGACCACCATTATTGTATAGGTAAATTTATAAGTGTATTATACAGAAGTACATATAGGACAAAAATTAATAATTTTTTATCATTTTATTACAAGTAGCTAAACAAACGTTCAATAATAATACAATCTTCTTATAAATTACACTATTACATGTACATTTCCAATGTATTTTCATTTGTTGGGCAGAATATCTGGATTCCTAATCAACTCTTACACGTGGCAAATTACCATTCACCTGATGTGTCCAAAAAATTGTGTAAGGGAGCATACCTCCTTTAAACAATAAATTTCAAAAATTAATATTTGAAATATAGTAATGAAGGTAAATGTCAAACAATAAACCAACTAAATTAAGTTAAAAAAAAACAGTAATTTTCTTGTTAAAATTTTTCTGCATATATTCCAATTTAATTTCCTGATTTAATACCACAACTAATTTATTAAAAAGCTACATGCTTAAATTTTGAGCATTTCAAAAAATTCTTTTAACTCTGCACAAAAGATGCCATCCATAATGAGGAATATCGAATTTAAGATATAAACAAGCAATTAGTATGGAAATACTGAATATTGTATGTATTTTGAAATTAAAAACAAAGAATTTTCTTCAGACTGATTTATGAATTCAAATTAAAATTAAATATACCAATATCTCTCAGTATGTATTGCATGCTGGGTATAGAGTTTAGAAAATATTTTTAGAGTGAGAAGTTGTTTTTGCTCTAAAAAGTCACTTGTGCGCATAAGAATTAATACAAAAAAGACCCTTCTGCGCTCTGATAATTAACAAGACTGTTGATTCACCATGAACTACATGGAGAAGTATAGGAAATCAAATTTTTATATCCAATCAATCATTCAGTGTGAAAAAAATATCCATTGAACCTGCAAAATGCACATAAAGTGCATTATCTCCTCACTGATTGGATATTTAGAGCTAAAACTTGATATCTACTTCCTCTGCCTTGATAACATGCTGTCAGAATAATCTTGTAAATTATAAGAGGTCAGAAGGTGCCTTTTGTTATAATTTATCATGCGCACGAGCGACTTTTTCAAGCTAAAACCACCTCCCAGTCTTTGCATACGTTCCAAACTGTACACACACCATACGATACATACTGAGGAATAGTATATCAAATTTCAATTCAAAACAATCAGTCAGTGTGGAGAAAATCCTTTTTTCATCTGAAAAATACACACAAGATACAGTATTTCCATACTGATTCATTTTATGGATCTTAGAATTAATACACTATGCCTCAGTGTGTACTGCATGTTGAGTGTACAGTTTAACAAATATTCTGAATAGGCTGACGCCTACACGAAATACAAAGAACATGTTCGTATTTCAAGACTTTCAGAAAAAATGCATACTTGCTATTGCATCTGATAGGCATGACGAATACCTGATAACCATAACAATGGCGCTCTGGTATTCTAAAGTGATAAAAATACATATTTCTTTTATTATTCATGAAATTAAAGTTGGAATTGCACATTTCTGCATGACGCCAGAGCCACCAACGTAAACTTCCGAAGCTCTTGCTCCCACATCCCCCTAAATAATGACACGTCAAATAATTAAATATCATGACAATTAATTTGTAAATAGCGAGCGAAGCGAGCGTTTTATGCTAGTCGTCAAATTAAATTGTTTTTATTGATTGCATGTGTTGATACTTTAGCTCGCGCACCTATGAATGGCACTACTTTTTAATGGAAAGTATGGCCGTGACTGGTGTGTGCATCCAGGTCAGTATTATGATGGATCCATGAGATATCGATTTATCATTCCTTTTCCTGAAGAAAGAAGTAAAGGATCAATGATGAGCATGCAAATTTTTGGAGTTATAAATGCATCACTGCTTTTAAACTTAAGAAATTTCGATCTAATAGAAGGATTTACTCCTGATTATATGCACTGCTTTTTAGCTGGTGTAGCAGCTCAATTTACAGAAAGCGTACTGAAATATTTAACAGTCAATGACATAGAATATATAAATGAACTATTAATTTCAATGAAAGCACCGTATGGGATTGGAAGATTATCGAGACCATTGTCACAAAGTAGCAAGTGGAAAGCAAGAAAATGGGAAAATTGGCTTCTATTTCACAGCCTACCCGTTTTAAATACAGTATTAAACAATAAAAAATTATACAACATAGGCTTTGTTAGTTGAATCGCTGTGGATTCATTAGCAATTAGCAATTAGCAACGGAAATAAAATATTCCGAATTAAATCGGGCAAACGAAATGCTGTATAAATTTGTTTTATAAGTTGAAGATATTTATTCATTAACTGCAATGACTTATAATGTTCATCAGCGGCTTCACATTGTCAAAAGCGTTCATAATTAGGGACTATTATGGGCACACTTCACGTTCCCTTTCGAAGCAGCTAATCAGAAGTTATTAACAGCTATACATTCAGCTAAAGATGTAATTTTACAAATTATAAGGTATACAAGAATTGAACGAACAGTACAAGCATTGGAATAAAGGTATATTTACATTGTCCTACACTCGTACAAAAGTTATGCCAACAGATAAGTTCCTCATTAACTCGAAAAATTGTAAAAACATCTTCTGTTATATATTTTGGAAGGGAAAAATCATATCATTAAATATGTGCGTATTTTTTAATGTACCAAAAAGTACAATAATGTTTTCGAAAATTGTGATAAATGGTTGCTGATTTGCTACATCAGAAAAAATAAATAAACGTTCTTGTAACTATTATGCTTAGCTATCTGATGGAACTTTTATTAAAATACTGCATTTTTATTTAATAATGATAACAAAGTATAATCAACTGTGTGCAAAATCGTTAAAACGCAGCCCAACAGATTTTTATATCTACGAATCAGATTTGAAAACCTTGTGTTTTTATTACAACAAAAGATGTCATGTATATAACTCTTTTGCCAAATGTAATTTCATACTAAATAATATGTAATTACGAAATTGTATCAATATATATTTTTGTATAAAATCAAATTATATTTTTATTTACCTTACCTTCGACTTTTTTTAATCTGTAATTTTAATATCAGTACGTAAATAAATACATTACTTTAAACAAAAATACTTAATTTTGAACATTTTTTAGTAACAAAAACTTGAGTATATCACGTGATAATCACATGATAATCACGCAATAATCATGTGATATTTTTGTCGATAACTTCATGGGATTATCACGTGATTATCGCGTGGTAATCACATTATTATCACGTGATTTTTTCAGTAGGAATGATTAATTAGTTACTTAATTTTATACATATTCTGATGTCCATAAAGAATAATGGGACAGTTTACATAGTTATTACTTATTCTCATATGGTATAAGTGCAAGGATTTCGTGTAATTGTCACTAAATTATGATTTATATACTGGAATCAAAATAACTTTAGAAATAAAAAAAAGTTGGCCCATGTATAATAGTATACAAATCAAATTTAAACTACTGTTCTGTAAATCGTTGGTAGTCTACGTCTGTAAGTTCACTTCATCCTCATAACTACCCCTCTTAAGGCGTTGGGTAAACCGGAAGTGGACCGAAACTCGATTAAAAGTAGAAAATTTTAAATGACCCGGAATTGTTCCAAAATAACCGGCAATGAACCGAAAATGTACCGAAAATGAACAGGAAAAGACTGGAATGAGGTATATTTGCTAAACTACTCTTAATGGGTAAATCGGAAATTAATCAACAGTAAACCGAAAGCCGACAGGAAGTGAACAAAATTAATGTATTGTTATAATATTGTATTATATATCGTATTATATATTTGTAATAAAGCGGTCTGTGGACGCTCCGTGCGGCCGCGAAGATGCCGCACGTCACCTAGAGAAGGTACTTTACCCGTTCAGCTTTCCCTCGATGACGGACGGGTGATAGTAAGCTGACGTTAGCCGCTGTGTGCAGCGCAACATCAACGGTACACGCTACAAATGCGTAGTGTGCCCAGAGCACCACGCTTTCCTCCTTATATAAGTGGGTATACGGCAGCTCGTGATAATCGGGAATAAGAAAAAAAGAAAAGAACACTCGCGTGTAGATGGAAGGTCTGAAGTATAGTCAAAGGTCAAACAAGTCGCAAGTTACAGATTACGAAGTGCAACGCTCGCGCGCGTGAATGTAACGGAAACGCGCGCGGTCTCACAGGCGAAGCCGGGCTGATGAATCAGTGACGACAAATCTCGGCCTTTGGCGGCTTCGTCACTGGTAATGGAGATATCGGGATACTTTCTCGCTCGCTGGTCGAACGCTTGCTATATCATCCTCGTGACTGGTTACAGCTCCCTAGGAGTGAAGGCTGGCTGCTGTAGCTCTGGAGGCGTCCCTCCAGCCCATCGAAGCACAATGGAACACTCTTGTGCGCCGGGTGCGGTTAATCGGCTCGCGGACTTCCGACGGTTTTCGTAGTGTAGATCTATGCACGCCTAAAGCGAAATCGAGTCTGAACTCTGAAATCTAAGCGCTTGTTACATATTATAATAGCAGTATATAATAATACAAAATTACATTTCAATTATAAAAAATAAAATATAACATCATCGTTACAATATATTGAGTTGAATTCATTCTAGCTGATATAAATTCGACTTCCATGTATAAACTCACCTGTATATTTTGACGCCGAAGTCATAGGGTTCATGGTGAAAAGCCGAACCAAGACTGCTAAGTAAAAACTGATATGGCAATCTGTTTCTAAATAATTGAACAAGTCTTAACGCAAAAGAACAGACATCCACCTTTAATATCATGGATTTACATGAATATGAGAGATTTGGTGGTTGGGAGTAACTGGCTCGCATACTGATGAGATTGAAATACATGAGCGAACCCCATCATTGGTGATTTCAAGCACATCGATTACACTTTTTACACAGTAATTGCACTTAAACAACATAAAGTCAGTCAGTACAAAATTCTTGTACATATTTTCATATATTAGAGCATGCATTGTAGAGTTAGGTTTTCACTCATAATGCGCACCTTTAAAATTATATTTACCCTTCAAAAAACATTCTAGATAAATTTATAGGGTATATATATTCAACATTCAACATTGACTAAAACTGTGAGAACTGTAGTTTTGGTCTAGTATGTTATTCTGCTATATAACGTAGCAGACAGCTTCTACTATACTCGTCGTATACTTCTGGTATGTCTGTGCCTGAAACCGTACGCGCATGCGCAAGAAAATTAAGAGAACTTCTGCTACTCGAGTGTCAGCGTAGAAATCATGCATATTTCTCGATAGACTCTGGGTTTCATTTCTACCGAGTCGCTAGGGAACGGGCCAGAACTTATCGGCCATTTGCTGGGTTATGAAACTTTTTATTGGGCAATTAATCGCACGATTTCAGAAAAAGACATTATGATACGCGTGACCTAAATAGCGAGGGCGCTAAGCGCCGTGTAAAACTGAACCATTTAAGTCAAGAGTGTCGTATAAAATTGTATAGCACAGGCTGCTAAAGTCCGCAAGTCTCGCCTATTCGTGACTAAAGTAGTCCTTATTTGCACCGTGAGGTTAGCGCACGAGCGTAGCGAGTGACTTAACAGCGGATTTTAGCCACACAGTGCTATACAAAAATTTTTTTAATTATGAACATTGAGTTTGTAAAATAATAATTATTAATAAACCTTGGGAATGAGAATATTTTCAATTTTGATAATTACTTCATATAATTTCTATTTATTTTGTTTATCCTATTATTTACAAAATTTACAAAACTCCTTATGTGCACATTTACACGTATAATTAGAAAAATCATTATAATTGAAAAATTCAGTAAAAATTGCATTTCGGGACCGGTATAATCTACTCTTTTTCTTGAATTTTAATAAAAACAGCTGGTAAAGAGATAAGATTTGTGTTATTTCGCGAATCATGTCTGAATAGAAACAGGGTCTTGTTTTAAGAACCCTACAAACTGTAAATTCTTATTTATTATTAATATCAATTAACAAATGGATAATTTGTATGAAAGTTTATCTAGCAGCTGTTCGAATAAATTACGTGAGCGTCTGTTAATCTTTTGAGATGACGTAAATAAACAATGGTTTATGACTGCTTTTGGAAAGAATTTAATTGTCTTTGTTAAATTTAATAGCTGAATTAATTGACAATCTAAAATTTTTTTTTCAAAATATGTTATTATATATAATTTAATTGTTTCTTAGCTAAATTACCATTTATATTTTGACAATAATCTAGTAAAATTGCAGAACCATTAGGATATACATTCTGTTTTAACATTTGTGTACAGCGTTCGATATTATTGTATCTTACAATCTGCAAAATAACCCCCTTTGCGCAATGAACTGCTGTAAGCAAACGGTGATTAGCAGCTTCGAAAGAAAAAGTCAAGTGTGCACATAACTGGCCCCAATCATGAACACTTTTTACGATATGCAGTAATTGGTGCACATTGTAAGACATGGCAGTGATTCCATAGTGCGTTTCAACTTCTGAAACAAAATTGTGCAACATAACATTAGCTTGATTCAATTCCATGTAAGTGATATCCAACTTCAATAATCTATGCAAGGCATTAACTAATAAACACCAATGTTTCAAAAGATTCTTATTCTTTAAAGTAATTCTAAAAATAGGCACAATATAATACAGTAGCCAATTCCCCCACTCCCGTGATTTCCAGTATGATCGGTCTTTTAGTGATCTTGTTAAGCGACCTACTTGATGAGGTACTTTTATCGTCTTTAAAACTTCATTTGCTATTTTTATTTCAACATTTGATAACTGTTTTAACAGGTATTCTGTAAATTGCTGCGCTACACCAGCTAGCATGCAGTGCATATACTCAGGGGTAAAACCTGATATTATGTCAAAAACTTTTAGTAAGAGTAATGGAAAAACATCTCTAATACCATAAATAGGTTTACCTATTTCTACTGACTGCTTGGCAAAACTAATCGTATTGTGATTGTGCTATTAAAACCTTAAAATATTTTCGACGGTTCAAAAACTTAAAATATTTTCGATCGTTCAAAACTTAGAATATTTTTGATTGTGCAAAGACTTAGAATATTTTTGATCCTATCGGACTTAGAAAACTGACGTTGTCGTTTGTCGTTCCTGAGGAAAGTTATAATTGTTTTATGATACATGCGTTAGTCGCGAGCGAGCGTTAAAAAAAATCTTGTTAGTTTGAATAAACTTACTTGTGAAAAAACCGCGAGTGCACATTTATTCCATTCATACTTGAAATCTATTTGCTTTGGAAGCTGAGCCGAAGCCCAACTGAGAGGATGTGCTGGTAGGAGAGCAGGTCAGAAGCAGAACAAAACACAAGATAAGTGAAATACACCAACATAGGCCGCGCGCTTCACTAAATATTCTCTTTCACTTTTTCTCTTAATAACAATTCGTTGCACGAAAAGTCGATCGCGTCTTCCGAAAGTCCAACATATTATTAATCCGTGATACAATCGTAACGATAGGGGTGATGTCCTACTTATCTGACTACTAAGGGAAGATTAATTTGCATTATAAATCTCAGTATTGGATTTAGACTAAAAATACATCAAGATCAATGGCGGTTTTTTATCAATGGCGGATCAAAGACTTTCTGGCGGCTACTGGAGGCTGTTCTTTCTTAGATCGCGATGGTAGTCAGGCACCGATGGCGCTAAGACTTCGTGTTTTAAAGCTTTGTCGTCATCTGTGCTTATAAAGCAAATCAACCCTGTGACACTCTCATAAGTTTAGGACATAACAGGTTGATACACCTTTTTTTAACTATACGCAAAATAAAATTAAATGAAGACTGCAAATAAATCAGTTGAAGCCTCGCAAAAAACAGAAGAGGTGGAAAGTTAAGATTTCTGCAAAAATCAGCAATTGAGAGGGAAAATTGAAAAAAGTGGCTGAGTGAAGTGAATTCGTCAACGAAAAATTCCCAAGCCATTGCGACGACGGGGAAAGTAAAACAAAAGAATAACGTCGAATCGTCAGAATTTCAAATCGAGATAGGGAAAAAGTACTTTCGACGCATTATTTGCATTCACTGAAGAAGTAATTAAATTAAACAAATTGAAAATATAAAATTAAAAAAATAAAAGTTATACAAAAAACAAATTATGTCGAGTAGTGACGAGAGCAAAAGAACTTCAATAAATCGGAAAGCGAATATAACAAAAACTCATGAAAACCGAACACTCGATTTAGACGACAGTCTCTTAAACCCCGATTTACGAATAATAAATCAATTTAGATTCACAAAAGAGAAATGATCCCGTAGATCCAGCGTTAGAAAGAAAAGCAAGCCGAAGATATAAAAGATTAGAAAAGAGTTTATCGAAGTATCACGTAGAAGCCCCTTTTTCTAAACCAAAAGCTAGAAAATCAATTTATAATGGACTTCAGGGTTTAAACGAGAACTTATTTGGCACTTATAGAGAGATTAAAGTTACGGACAACGAAAAAGACGGTGTTATTAAACAAGTTAACACAAGTGCTTTACTTAAACAAAAATCAATATTAAAGCCGAGTAACTTGAATCAGAAAAATTTCAAAATTTCCGCAGTGGCCCAAGAGACTGCATCTCTAGAAGCCACGCCCCTCTTCTCAAACCCCACTCTTGGGCAGCAAGATCCTACTCTTACAAAGCCAAGCGACACTGCTCATGAATAAGAACTTTATCGGCCAATATTCGACGGATATACGACATATCTCTGGCAAAGACAATGTCGTCGCAGATGCCTCATCACGCATCAAAGCAGTGACCACGCCGATCAACTACAGCGAGCTGGCAGACGCACAACGAGGCGACGCCGAGATCCAAAACATTAAGCTGGTGTAGATTTCAGGGACCGATGCGAAAATTCTGTGCGATGTGTCAACGAACACTGAAAGACTCTTCATCACGAAGACATTTCGTAGAGTAGCATTCGACGTAGTGCACAATCTCGCTCATCCAGGTGTTAAAGTCACCGTCAAGCTCATGACACAACGCCGTTCATCAAGGCCGACTGTTGGACATGAGAGCAAGCCTGCATCCAGTGCCAACAGTCAAAGACCTCCCGATACATTACGTCACCAATCGGAGATTTCACACCAGCATCTGCAAGATTCCAACACGTGCACATCGACATCATCATTCTGCGAACATCTGAAAGTCAGAAATACTGTCTCACGTGCGTGGATCATTACACGCGCTGGCCAGAAGCTTTTCCAATACCGGACCAGGTAGTGAAGACATTCGCTCGTGCTTTCTACGCTGGCTGGATCTGCCGCTTTAGCATATCGCGGCACGTCACCGATCAAAGTCGGCAATTCGAGTCATTTTTTAATTGCCCATCACCTTTTTTAATTGCTTAGCTGATTAACCAGTACGACTCACCTGCGAATGGTCGCTTATCATCTGCAAGCAAACGGCACGGTGAATGACTTTACCGCCATCCGATACCAGCAAGACGTGGACGCAGGTTCTGCCCGCAGTCCTCCTAGGCATACGGGCAGGGTGGAAGGACGGCCTCACAGCTACCTCAGCAGAACTCGTTTACGATAAACCTCTGCGTTTACCTGAAGAGTTTCTCGCCTCCGACGAACGATAGAACGAAGATCCGGCGTTAATCAGGCAGCTGCGAGAATACTTGCAACAGCTAAGACCAGCAAAAGTCACGCGACATGGCACAGTGACGTGGCGAGAGCGAGGTGAGCTTATCAGCTCAGTTGCTTGCGACAATCAGTCCCAGCCTGCCGCCGGTGCGGACAGACCTTTATATAGTCTATTTGTACAGTCTATAACATAATCATAGCCTTAATTAACATCCAACTTTGTCATTTCTCTTGACCTGGTCTGTCCCCCTTTTTCTACCTTAGCTCCTATCTGGGAGTGTAGACAGACGCCGCGCAGACCAGCTCATCGCTGGTCCAATAACTCGCTAACGACGACGCTGACGATCGCCGACGAGCTCATTGCTTCGGATTTTGCAGTTATCGCAGCCAGCCGATCGCCGTCATTCAGCACGCTAATCATCGAGCGGCTCTGCCGCACCCAGCGAGCCGTCCCTGCCAGCAGCGGAGCATCCTCCCGACGTCCACCTAGCATAGCGGGATTGTCGACTTGGCAGCTGCAGTTCACCACGCAGCATTATCTTCGACCGCACCCTCGGCTCCGACGTCCTGGCACATCCCGACACCCGAGGATTCTCAACGAAGGACGCCTTTCAACGCCGACAACCCAGGGCTCCGGGTCGTCGGCTTCAAAATCACCGACAACCAATAGCAAGGATATCCCTGAGGGCGTCTAACTCACCCCTCAGGCCCTTTCGCTGACACCTGGACGCTGCGCAGCAACCTCCGGACGTGGACACTGAAGCCCAAGCAGACCTCTTTTTTTTCGCCCAGCATCACCTTCCATAGGCTTCTGCAAACGTATTCGTGGGTTCATGTCCATCCAGCCAATCAGGACCTGGCGACTCTGGCCGACCATCAAGATCATTTTTCGCCACCGCAGCCTCGCCTTATCCAGAGATTTCGCAATAGGGTTTACACACTGGGGTGTGTAAAAAAACATATTTCTTCTCAAACTAATCTAATATAATTTAAAATAGTATTCTTAGATATATTTGGACACAAGGTTTCAATATTTTTGTACACAGTATATTTATTTCCTTCCCTATACATATATAATATTGCCTGTATTAGTATCTTGTATCAGAAATAGTCGAATTTAACAATTGTATGTCTAATAGAAAGACCGAATTGATGAAAATATCATTTTGCTGGTAAAAAATGTTAAAGTGAAACTCTTCAATAAAGCATTAATAATATCTAGAATTGACGTCAAAGCGTCTTAATTTTATCACGTTAATTTCATCAATACATTATAACGGTAGCTCGGCCGTCATTATTATTTTAAATTGTTTGTTGGTTATGCTACTATTCACCGTTTCCGTCGGCTGTGCAGAAGGCACTAGGTTCTACCGACTATAATCTATCCGCGCACGGACGTAAAGACGTATGAACACGCGGCGGTGATAGTAGTACTCAGGACGTGGATTCAAAAGGAGGAAAAGTCAATGAACACTCGCGGATTATTGTAAAACTTAGACTAACTGTTTATTGGTGCTTGGCTTACACAAGCGCGTCAGACGGGCGCATGCCAGCTACCAGCATGTAGTCGAGGTGAGAGAGAGAGAGGAGGCTTAAAGTCGCCCGAATAAGCGAGAGTTGATAAGAACTAGTACTTACAGATGTACGTGGCCGGCACGGCCGTTCATACCCACGCGAAGATGGTCTCGGACGGATTGTCCTCGGTTCGGTTGACCCCGCAACCCTCGCGCACAATAATCGCAATCGCAGAGTGTCTATTCGCGAAACGGAGCGGAGCGAAGACAGACTCGGAATGGCTCGCTAGCGCGAGCACAGATTTACCTATGCCCTCTGACACACTGTTGTCAACTCTTGACAGCAGTGTGCGAGCAGGTGGCAACATTATACTCGATGCTTATTCTCTCTCTGTCTCTCTTACTCTCTCACATGCTGCGCCTTTAGTAGCTGTAACAACAGAAGTATTATACCGAATGTTGATTCTGTCCCGGAGAGACGTCGTAACGTGCTCAACGTGCGTTAATTGCACTGGCAACGATATTATTATGTTAAATATATTTTGTTTTAGGGTTGTATGCCTGATGCGCAACTATACGATGGATGTGACTTGTCAAGAGCGGAAAGTGAATTACTTATTTTAAGATTATCTCTTCGCCACAGTTTTTCAAACGCTGCCTTAGAAGATGTTTTGAAAACCATCGATTGCTATCTTCCACATAATGAGTATAAATCAATTTACCGATTTTGAAAATCATTCAGCGAACCAGAGCATAAAGAGTGTTACTATTGTCCTGACTGCCCTACCAATCTAAATTTTGAAACAGGTATTGACAGAGTAGAATGTGAATTCTGTCAAAAAATATACCTTAAAAGTAGGTTGCATGATGAAGGAACTTTCTTTTATTATTTGCCATTAAAAAAATCAATTAATATAACTGATTCAATCAACTTTATACTTAAATATTCGAACAGAATGTGAAGAAATTGACGTTATTAATGCCGAAGTTTATAAGGACATGCGCAGAAGAAATATTATTTCTGAAAATGATATTACTATACAGTGGAATACCGATGGTGTATCATTGTTTCGATCATCAAATAGAGGAATAACGCCGGTGATTGTAACTGTAAATGAACTCCCATATCGTTTGCGAAAAAACAACGCTCTACTCACTCAGCTTGTTCTACGGAAGTAAACCACCTATGAACGTGTATTTAAAGCCGTTTATTAATGAACTGAATGGATTATCTAAGAAAGGTTTTAAATGTGTTCCATACGGATGTAAACAAGAAATCACTGTAAAAGTTCATACCATCTTTGCATCAGTAGATTCAATTGCTAACCTTAGATCGCACGAACAATATAAGAAGATGCTAAACTCGCCATAGAAAGTGATGAAATCGTACGAGGCATCAAGGGTCCATCAATTGCATTAAAAATTCCAAACTTTGTCATGATTCACGGATTTCCGCCTGATTATATGCATTCCTGTCTTTTGAGAGTCGGAAAACTTTTTGTAACTGAATGGTTCGATTTCAAAAACAGTGATAAAGACTGGTATATGGGTCTAAAGTTAAATGAATTTAACACTCGTTTTTTAACAATTAAACTTCCAACCGAGATAACAAGAGTTCCTAGAACTATTACAGATTTAAAAATAAAGGCTAGTGAGTGGAAAAATGTTATACTCTACTATTCGTTTCCATGTTTAAGTGGTTTAATTCCAAAAAAGTATTTAAAACATTGGCTACATTTTGTATTTAGTACGAATACTTTTTTACAAGAAAAAATTACTGATGAAATGTTTTCACTTGCTGAAAATGCATTGTATAAATTCGTTAACCGTATTGAACACTTGTGTGATCTATAATGAAAAAATGCATCATGGTACCTCTCAACACAGATAAGTGGTATGCTGTACCACTTGTAAACAACCTGGAAACGGATTAAGACTACATATTTAATCATAAGAAAATTGTAATTATTATAATAATGTTGAGTTTATTAATTGCTAATAGATTTCAAATGCAGAGTGAATGTAGTTGATGGCTACGTCCTAGGTTTTAAAATTGTTTATTCATCCGATGTTTCGGTCAATTAAGTGTTCTTCTTTAAAAGCTGGTCGATTTTCATAAAACATTCAATGTTGATTACATGTATACGCGGGGGACAAAATAACTTTAAATATCCCGGTCCGCCCGCCATGAGACTTTTCCGCAGTGTTAAATAGGTTGCGTACAAAATTGTACGCTGCCCAATTAACACTGCGGAAATATGTAACGACGGACCAGAATATTTAATGATATTTTGTTCCCCGAGTGTACGTGTACGATTTGTCAGCTTAATGAACAGTTGAAAAACCTAATATACGCAGTGATCGATCGGATTTATTTCTGTAATATTGATAAATAATTTTCTACATTTAAGATACCGAAAACATTAAAATATAAAATATTTAATATAATATTTTTTTTTATTACATTTTAAACAGATTTAGTTTTATACGTTGTTTTCCAAAATCAATCAGCGCAACAATGATGTATTACAGGTGCCATCGATATTCATGACACTCATTTTAATTTAAAAAAGTTATATATGAGATTGTAGTAATATAAAACAAGATATAAATAAAATGTTTGATTGGTAATTTGCAAATAGAATTAGCCTTATATTTTTGACTACCGTTTAAATAATACAAAATTAAATAAAGTTATTGGGATGAAGAACCTACGCATATTCCTTCATTCCAACCTTTTATACGAATAAAATCAATTATGTAGTAAGTATATGCAGGGTATCAACATTTGTAGGTTTCATTACTAGATTTTTGAATGATCCCAAAAACTATCAAACTGTAATTACGAGCAGTCCAAAGCAGCATTTGAGCTATAGTCTACGAGCAGGCCAAAGATAATAGAAAAGTATCCTGTAGTTTCCCAGCAGTAGAGCAATAGTCTACGAGCAGTCGAAAAATAGAAGAAAAGTATCCTGTGGTTTTTGAGTAGTTGAGCAACAGTCTACGAGCAGGCGGAAAATAATTCGAAAAGTATCCTGAAGTTTGCCAGTAGTTGAGCAATAGTCTACGAGCAGTCCAAAAATAAAAGTAAAGTATCCTGTAGTTTTCCAGTAGTTGAGCAATAGTCTACGAGCAGTCCAAAAATAATAGAAAAGTATCCTGTAGTTTTCCAGTAGTTGAGCAATAGTCAACGAGAAGCCCAAAAATAATAGAAAAGTATCCTGTAGTTTTCCAGTAGTTGAGCAACAGTCTACGAGCAGATGGACAATAATAGAAAATTATCCTGAAGTTTGCCAGTAGTTGAGCATCAGTCTACGAGCATTCCGAAAATAATGAAAGGTATCCTGTAGTTCTCCAGTAGTTGAGCAATAGTCTACGAGCATTCCGAAAATAATGAATCCTGTAGTTCTCCAGTAGTTGAGCAATAATCTACGAGAAGTCCAAAAAGAATTGAAAAGTATCCTGTAATTAGTTTGCCAGTAGTTGAGCAACAGTCTGCGAGCAGACCAAAAATAATACAAAAGTATCCTGTAGTTTTCCAGTAGTTCAGGAACAGTCTACGAGCAGACCAAGGATAATAGAAAAGTATCCTGTAGTTCTCCAGTAGTTGAGCAATAGTCTACGAGAAGTCCAAAAAGAATTGAAAAGTATCCTGTAATTAGTTTGCCAGTAGTTGAGCAACAGTCTGCGAGCAGGCCAAAAATAATAGAAAGTATCCTGTTGTTTTCCAGTAGTCGAGCAACAGTCTACGAGCATTCCGAAAATTATAGAAAAGTATCCTGTAGTTCTCCAGTAGTTGAGCAATAGTCTACGAGAAGTCCAAAAAGAATTGAAAAGTATCCTGTAATTAGTTTGCCAGTAGTTAACCAACAGTCTACGAGCATTCCGAAAATAATGAAAGGTATCCTGTAGTTCTCCAGTAGTTGAGCAATAGTCTACGAAAAGTCTAAAAAGAATTGAAAAGTATCCTGTAATTAGTTTTCCAGTAGTCGAGCAACAGCCTACGAGCATTCCGAAAATTATAAAAAAGTATCCTGTAGTTTTGCAGTAGTTGAGCAATAATCTGCGAGCAGTCCGAGCAAATGGAAAAATAACATGTTGTTTTCCAGTAGTTGAGAAGTAGTCTACGAGCAGTCCAAAATAAACAGAAAAGTATCCTGTAGTTTTCCAGCAGTTGAGCATTAGTCTACGAGTCTACGAGAAGCCCAAAAATAATAGAAAAGTATTCTGTAGTTTCCAGCATTTGAGCTATATTCTACGAGAAGTACAAAAATAATAGAAAAGTATCCTGTAGTTTTCCAGTAGTTGAGCAACAGTCTGCAAGCAGTCCGAGCAAATGAAAAAATAACCTGCTGTGTTCCAGTAGTTGAGATATAGTCTACAAGCAGACCAAAAATAATAGAATAGTATCCTGTAGTTTTGCAGTAGTTGAGCAATAGTCAACGAGAAGCCCAAAAATAATAGAAAAGTATCCTGTAGTTTTCCAGTAGTTGAGCAACAGTCTACGAGCAGACGGACAATAATAGAAAATTATCCTGAAGTTTGCCAGTAGTTGAGCAATAGTCTACGAGTCTACGAGAAGCCCAAAAATAATAGAAAAGTATTCTGTAGTTTCCAGAATTTGAGCTATATTCTACGAGAAGTACAAAAATAATAGAAAAGTATCCTGTAGTTTTCCAGTAGTTGAGCAACAGTCTGCAAGCAGTCCGAGAAAATGAAAAAATAACCTGCTGTGTTCCAGTAGTTGAGATATAGTCTACAAGCAGACCAAAAATAACAGAAAAGTATCCTGTAATTAGTTTGCCAATAGTTAACCAACAGTCTACGAGCATTCCGAAAATAATGAATCCTGTAGTTCTCCAGTAGTTGAGCAATAGTCTACGAGAAGTCCAAAAAGAATTGAAAAGTATCCTGTAATTAGTTTGCCAGTAGTTGAGCAACAGTCTGCGAGCAGACCAAAAATAATACAAAAGTATCCTGTAGTTCTCTAGTAGTTGAGCAACAGTCTACGAGCAGACCAAATATAATAGAAAAGTAACCTGTAGTTTTCCAGTAGTTGAGCAATAGTCTACGAGCAGTACAAAAATAATAGAAAAGTATCCTGTAATTAGTTTTCCAGTAGTTGAGCATCAGTCTACGAGCATTCCGAAAATAATGAAAGGTATCCTGTAGTTCTCCAGTAGTTGAGCAATAGTCTACGAGAAGTCTAAAAAGAATTGAAAAGTATCCTGTAATTAGTTTGCCAGTAGTTGAGCAACAGTCTGCGAGCAGGCCAAAAATAATAGAAAGTATCCTGTAGTTTTCCAGTAGTCGAGCAACAGTCTACGAGCATTCCGAAAATTATAGAAAAGTATCCTGTAGTTTTCCAGTAGTCGAGCAACAGCCTACGAGCATTCCGAAAATTATAAAAAAGTATCCTGTAGTTTTGCAGTAGTTGAGCAATAATCTGCGAGCAGTCCGAGCAAATGGAAAAATAACCTGCTGTGTTCCAGTAGTTGAGATATAGTCTACAAGCAGACCAAAAATAATAGAAAAGTATCCTGTAGTTTTGCTGTAGTTGAGCAATAATCTGCGAGCAGTCCGAGCAAATGGAAAAATGACCTATTGTTTTCCAGTAGTTGAGCAATAGTCTACGAGCAGTACCAAAATAATAGAAAAGTATCCTGTAGTTTCCCAACTGTTGAGCAACAGTCTGCGAGCAGGCCAAAAATAATAGAAAGTATCCTGTAGTTTTCCAGTAGTCGAGCAACAGTCTACGAGCATTCCGAAAATTATAGAAAAGTATCCTGTAGTTTTCCAGTAGTCGAGCAACAGCCTACGAGCATTCCGAAAATTATAAAAAAGTATCCTGTTGTTTTCCAGTAGTTGAGAAATAGTCTACGAGCAGTCCAAAATAAACAGAAAAGTATCCTGTAGTTTTCCAGCAGTTGAGCATTAGTCTACGAGTCTACGAGAAGCCCAAAAATAATAGAAAAGTATTCTGTAGTTTCCAGCATTTGAGCTATATTCTACGAGAAGTACAAAAATAATAGAAAAGTATCCTGTAGTTTTCCAGTAGTTGAGCAACAGTCTGCAAGCAGTCCGAGCAAATGAAAAAATAACCTGCTGTGTTCCAGTAGTTGAGATATAGTCTACAAGCAGACCAAAAATAATAGAAAAGTATCCTGTAGTTTTGCTATAGTTGAGCAATAATCTGCGAGCAGTCCGAGCAAATGGAAAAATGACCTATTGTTTTCCAGTAGTTGAGCAATAGTCTACGAGCAGTACCAAAATAATAGAAAAGTATCCTGTAGTTTCCCAACTGTTGAGCAATAGTCTACGAGAAGTACAAAAATAATAGAAAAGTATCCTGTAGTTTTCCAGTAGTTGAGCATCAGTCTACGAGCAGGCCAAAAATAATAGAAAAGTATCCTGAAGTTTGCCAGTAGTTGAGCAATAGTGTACGAGAAGTCCTAAAATAATAGAAAAGTATTCTGTAGTTTCCAGCATTTGAGCTATAGTCTACGAGCATTCCGAAAATTATAAAAAAGTATCCTGTAGTTTTGCAGTAGTTGAGCAATAGTCTGCGAGCAGTCCGAGCAAATGGAAAAATAACCTGTTGTTTTCCAGTAGTTGAGATATAGTCTACGAGCAGTCCAAAAATAATAGAAAAGTATCCTGTAGTTTCCCAGCATTTGAGCTATAGTCTACGAGCAGTCTGAAAATAATAGAAAGTATCCTGTAGTTTTCCAGTAGTTGAGCAACAGACTACGAGCAGTCCAAAATAAACAGAAAAGAATCATGTAGTTTTCCAGTAGTCGAGCAACAGTCTACGAGCATTCCGAAAATTATAAAAAAGTATCCTGTAGTTTTGCAGTAGTTGAGCAATAATCTGCGAGCAGTCCGAGCAAATGGAAAAATAACCTGTTGTTTTCCAGTAGTTGAGATATAGTCTACGAGCAGTCCAAAAATAAAAGTAAAGTATCCTGTGGTTTTCCAGTAGTTGAGCAATAGTCCACGAGAAGCCCAAAAATAATAGAAAAGTATCCTGTAGTTTTCCAGTAGTTGAGCATCAGTCTACGAGCATTCCGAAAATAATGAAAGGTATCCTGTAGTACTCCAGTAGTTGAGCAATAGTCTACGAGCATTCCGAAAATAATGAATCCTGTAGTTCTCCAATATTCTACGAGCAGTACAAAAATAATAGAAAAGTATCCTGTAATTAGTTTTCCAGTAGTTGAGCATCAGTCTACGAGCATTCCGAAAATAATGAAAGGTATCCTGTAGTTCTCCAGTAGTTGAGCAATAGTCTACGAGCATTCCGAAAATAATGAATCCTGTAGTTCTCCAGTAGTTGAGCAATAGTCTACGAGCAGACCAAAGATAATAGAAAAGTAACCTGTAGTTTTCCAGTAGTTGAGCAATATTCTACGAGCAGTACAAAAATAATAGAAAAGTATCCTGTAATTAGTTTTCCAGTAGTTGAGCATCAGTCTACGAGCATTCCGAAAATAATGAAAGGTATCCTGTAGTTCTCCAGTAGTTGAGCAATAGTCTACGAGCATTCCGAAAATAATGAATCCTGTAGTTCTCCAGTAGTTGAGCAATAGTCTACGAGCAGACCAAAGATAATAGAAAAGTAACCTGTAGTTTTCCAGTAGTTGAGCAATATTCTACGAGCAGTACAAAAATAATAGAAAAGTATCCTGTAATTAGTTTGCCAGTAGTTAACCAACAGTCTACGAGCATTCCGAAAATAAAGAAAGGTATCCTGTAGTTCTCCAGTAGTTGAGCAATAGTCTACGAGAAGTCCAAAAAGAATAGAAAAGTATCCTGTAATTAGTTTGCCAGTAGTTGAGCAACAGTCTGCGAGCAGGCCAAAAATAATAGAAAGTATCCTGTAGTTTTCCATCAGTTGAGCATTAGTCTACGAGTCTACGAGTAGCCCAAAAATTATAGAAAAGTGTTCTGTAGTTTCGAGCATTTGAGCTATATTCTACGAGAAGTACAACCATAATAGAAAAGTATCCTGTAGTTTCCCAACTGTTGAGCAATAGTCTACGAGAAGTACAAAAATAATAGAAAAGTATCCTGTAGTTTTCCAGTAGTTGAGCATCAGTCTACGAGCAGGCCAAAAATAATAGAAAAGTATCCTGAAGTTTGCCAGTAGTTGAGCAATAGTGTACGAGCAGTCCTAAAATAATAGAAAAGTATTCTGTAGTTTCCAGCATTTGAGCTATAGTCTACGAGCATTCCGAAAATTATAAAAAAGTATCCTGTAGTTTTGCAGTAGTTGAGCAATAGTCTGCGAGCAGTCCGAGCAAATGGAAAAATAACCTGTTGTTTTCCAGTAGTTGAGCAACAGTCTACGAGCAGGCTAAAAATAATTGAAAAGTATCCTGAAGTTTGCCAGTAGTTGAACAATAGTCTTCGAGCAGTCCAAAAATAATAGAAAAGTAACCTGAAGTTTGCCAGTAGTTGAGCAATAGTCTACGAGCAGGCTTAAAGTAATTGAAAAGTATCCTGAAGTTTGCCAGTAGTTGAGCAAAAGTCTGCGAGCAGTCCGAGCAAATGAAAAAATAACCTGTTGTTTTCCAGTATTTGAGATATAGTCTACGAGCAGTCCAAAAATAATAGAAAAGTATCCTGTCGTTTTCCAGTAGTTGAGCAATAGTCTACGAGAAGCCCAAAAATAATAGAAAAGTATCCTGTAGTTTTCCAGTAGTTGAGCATCAGTCTACGAGCATTCCGAAAATAATGAAAGGTATCCTGTAGTACTCCAGTAGTTGAGCAATAGTCTACGAGCATTCCGAAAATAATGAATCCTGTAGTTCTCCAGTAGTTGAGCAATAGTCTACGAGCAGACCAAAAATAATACAAAAGTATCCTGTAGTTTTCCAGTAGTTCAGGAACAGTCGACGAGCAGACCAAGGATAATAGAAAAGTATCCTGTAGTTCTCTAGTAGTTGAGCAACAGTCTACGAGCAGACCAAAGATAATAGAAAAGTAACCTGTAGTTTTCCAGTAGTTGAGCAATATTCTACGAGCAGTACAAAAATAATAGAAAAGTATCCTGTAATTAGTTTTCCAGTAGTTGAGCATCAGTCTACGAGCATTCCGAAAATAATGAAAGGTATTCTGTAGTTCTCCAGTAGTTGAGCAATAGTCTACGAGCATTCCGAAAATAATGAATCCTGTAGTTCTCCAGTAGTTGAGCAATAGTCTACGAGAAGTCCAAAAAGAATTGAAAAGTATCCTGTAATTAGTTTGCCAGTAGTTAACCAACAGTCTACGAGCATTCCGAAAATAAAGAAAGGTATCCTGTAGTTCTCCAGTAGTTGAGCAATAGTCTACGAGAAGTCCAAAAAGAATAGAAAAGTATCCTGTAATTAGTTTGCCAGTAGTTGAGCAACAGTCTGCGAGCAGGCCAAAAATAATAGAAAGTATCCTGTAGTTTTCCAGTAGTCGAGCAACAGTCTACGAGCATTCCGAAAATTATAGAAAAGTATCCTGTAGTTTTCCAGTAGTCGAGCAACAGCCTACGAGCATTCCGAAAATTATAAAAAAGTATCCTGTAGTTTTGCAGTAGTTGAGCAATAATCTGCGAGCAGTCCGAGCAAATGGAAAAATAACATGTTGTTTTCCAGTAGTTGAGAAATAGTCTACGAGCAGTCCAAAATAAACAGAAAAGTATCCTGTAGTTTTCCATCAGTTGAGCATTAGTCTACGAGTCTACGAGTAGCCCAAAAATTATAGAAAAGTGTTCTGTAGTTTCGAGCATTTGAGCTATATTCTACGAGAAGTACAACCATAATAGAAAAGTATCCTGTAGTTTCCCAACTGTTGAGCAATAGTCTACGAGAAGTACAAAAATAATAGAAAAGTATCCTGTAGTTTTCCAGTAGTTGAGCATCAGTCTACGAGCAGGCCAAAAATAATAGAAAAGTATCCTGAAGTTTGCCAGTAGTTGAGCAATAGTGTACGAGCAGTCCTAAAATAATAGAAAAGTATTCTGTAGTTTCCAGCATTTGAGCTATAGTCTACGAGCATTCCGAAAATTATAAAAAAGTATCCTGTAGTTTTGCAGTAGTTGAGCAATAGTCTGCGAGCAGTCCGAGCAAATGGAAAAATAACCTGTTGTTTTCCAGTAGTTGAGCAACAGTCTACGAGCAGGCTAAAAATAATAGAAAAGTATGCTGTAATTAGTTTTCCAGTAGTTGAGCATTAGTCTACGAGCATTCCGAAAATAATGAAAGGTATCCTGTAGTTCTCCAGTAGTTGAGCAATAGTCTACGAGCATTCCGAAAATAATGAATCCTGTAGTTCTCCAGTAGTTGAGCAATAGTCTACGAGAAGTCCAAAAAGAATTGAAAAGTATCCTGTAGTTTTCCAGTAGTCGAGCAACAGTCTACGAGCATTCCGAAAATTATAGAAAAGTATCCTGTAGTTTTGCAGTAGTTGAGCAATAGTCTGCGAGCAGTCCGAGCAAATGGAAAAATAACCTGTTGTTTTCCAGTAGTTGAGATATAGTCTACGAGCAGTCCAAAAATAATAGAAAAGTATGCTGTAATTAGTTTTCCAGTAGTTGAGCATTAGTCTACGAGCATTCCGAAAATAATGAAAGGTATCCTGTAGTTCTCCAGTAGTTGAGCAATAGTCTACGAGCATTCCGAAAATAATGAATCCTGTAGTTCTCCAGTAGTTGAGCAATAGTCTACGAGAAGTCCAAAAATAATAGAAAAGTATCCTGTAGTTTTCCAATAGTTGAGCATCAGTCTACGAGCAGGCCAAAAATAATAGAAAAGTATCCTGAAGTTTGCCAGTAGTTGAGCAATAGTGTACGAGCAGTCCTAAAATAATAGAAAAGTATTCTGTAGTTTCCAGCATTTGAGCTATAGTCTACGAGCAGGCCAAAAATAATAGAAAAGTATCCTGAAGTTTGCCAGTAGTTGAGCAATAGTGTACGAGCAGTCCTAAAATAATAGAAAAGTATTCTGTAGTTTCCAGCATTTGAGCTATAGTCTACGAGCAGTCCAAAATAAACAGAAAAGAATCATGTATTTTTCCAGTAGTCGACCAACAGTCTACGAGCATTCCGAAAATTATAAAAAAGTATCCTGTAGTTTTGCAGTAGTTGAGCAATAATCTGCGAGCAGTCCGAGCAAATGGAAAAATAACCTGTGGTTTTCCAGTAGTTGAGCAATAGTCTACGAGCAGTCCAAAATAAACAGAAAAGTATCCTGTAGTTTTTCAGTAGTTGAGCAATAGTCTACGAGAAGCCCACAATAATAGAAAAGTATCCTGTAGATTACCAGTAGTTGAGCAACAGTCTACGAGCAGGCTAAAAATAATTGAAAAGTATCCTGAAGTTTGCCAGTAGTTGAGCAATAGTCTACGAGCAGGCTTAAAGTAATTGAAAAGTATCCTGAAGTTTGCCAGTAGTTGAGCAAAAGTCTGCGAGCAGTCCGAGCAAATGGAAAAATAACCTGTTGTTTTCCAGTAGTTGAGATATAGTCTACGAGCAGTCTGAAAATAATAGAAAGTATCCTGTAGTTTTCCAGTAGTTGAGCAACAGACTACGAGCAGTCCAAAATAAACAGAAAAGAATCATGTATTTTTCCAGTAGTCGAGCAACAGTCTACGAGCATTCCGAAAATTATAAAAAAGTATCCTGTAGTTTTGCAGTAGTTGAGCAATAATCTGCGAGCAGTCCGAGCAAATGGAAAAATAACCTGTGGTTCTCCAGTAGTTGAGCAATAGTCTACGAGAAGTCCAAAAAGAATAGAAAAGTATCCTGTAATTAGTTTGCCAGTAGTTGAGCAACAGTCTGCGAGCAGGCCAAAAATAATAGAAAGTATCCTGTAGTTTTCCAGCAGTTGAGCATTAGTCTACGAGTCTACGAGTAGCCCAAAAATTATAGAAAAGTGTTCTGTAGTTTCGAGCATTTGAGCTATATTCTACGAGAAGTACAACCATAATAGAAAAGTATCCTGTAGTTTCCCAACTGTTGAGCAATAGTCTACGAGAAGTACAAAAATAATAGAAAAGTATCCTGTAGTTTTACAGTAGTTGAGCATCAGTCTACGAGCAGGCCAAAAATAATAGAAAAGTATCCTGAAGTTTGCCAGTAGTTGAGCAATAGTGTACGAGCAGTCCTAAAATAATAGAAAAGTATTCTGTAGTTTCCAGCATTTGAGCTATAGTCTACGAGCATTCCGAAAATTATAAAAAAGTATCCTGTAGTTTTGCAGTAGTTGAGCAATAGTCTGCGAGCAGTCCGAGCAAATGGAAAAATAACCTGTTGTTTTCCAGTAGTTGAGCAACAGTCTACGAGCAGGCTAAAAATAATTGAAAAGTATCCTGAAGTTTGCCAGTAGTTGAACAATAGTCTTCGAGCAGTCCAAAAATAATAGAAAAGTAACCTGAAGTTTGCCAGTAGTTGAGCAATAGTCTACGAGCAGGCTTAAAGTAATTGAAAAGTATCCTGAAGTTTGCCAGTAGTTGAGCAAAAGTCTGCGAGCAGTCCGAGCAAATGGAAAAATAACCTGTTGTTTTCCAGTAGTTGAGATATAGTCTACGAGCAGTCTGAAAATAATAGAAAGTATCCTGTAGTTTTCCAGTAGTTGAGCAACAGACTACGAGCAGTCCAAAATAAACAGAAAAGAATCATGTATTTTTCCAGTAGTCGAGCAACAGTCTACGAGCATTCCGAAAATTATAAAAAAGTATCCTGTAGTTTTGCAGTAGTTGAGCAATAATCTGCGAGCAGTCCGAGCAAATGGAAAAATAACCTGTGGTTTTCCAGTAGTTGAGCAATAGTCTACGAGCAGTCCAAAATAAACAGAAAAGTATCCTGTAGTTTTCCAGTAGTCGATCAACAGTCTACGGGCATTCCAAAAATTATAAAAAAGTATCCTGTAGTTTTGCAGTAGTTGAGCAACAGTCTACGAGCAGGCCAAAAATAATAGAAAAGTATCATGTAGTTTTCCAGTAGTTGAGCAACAGTCTACGAGCTGTCCAAAATAAACAGAAAAGTATCCTGTAGTTTTCCAGTAGTCGAGCAACAGTCTACGGGCATTCCAAAAATTATAAAAAAGTATCCTGTAGTTTTGCAGTAGTTGAGCAACAGTCTGCGAGCAGTCCGAGCAAATGAAAAAATAACCTGTTGTTTTCCAGTATTTGAGATATAGTCTACGAGCAGTCCAAAAATTATAGAAAAGTATCCTGTAGTTTTCGAGTAGTAGAGCAACAGTCTACGAGCTGTCCAAAATAAATAGAAAAGTATCCTGTAGTTTTCCAGTAGTCGAGCAACAGTCTACGGGCATTCCGAAAATTATAAAAAAGTATCCTGTGGTTTTTCAGTAGTTGAGACATAGTCTACGAGCAGTCCAAATATAATAGAAAAGTGTCCTGTCGTTTTGCAGTAGTTGAGCAATAGTCTACGAGAAGCCCAAGTATAATAGAAAAGTATCCTGTAGTTTTCCAGTAGTTTAGCAACAGTCTACGAGCAGGCCAAAAATAATAGAAAAGTATCATGTAGTTTTCCAGTAGTTGAGAAACAGTCTACGAGCTGTCCAAAATAAACAGAAAAGTATCCTGTAGTTTTCCAGTAGTCGAGCAACAGCCTACGGGCATTCCGAAAATTATAAAAAAGTATTCTGTAGTTTCCAGCATTTGAGCTATAGTCAACGAGCAGGCCGAAGATAATAGAAAATTATCCTGTAGTTTTCCAGTAGTTGAGCAATAGTCTACGAGCAGGCCGAAAATAATAGAAAAGTATCCTGTAGTTTTCCAGTAGTTTAGCAACAGTCTACGAGCAGGCCAAAAATAATAGAAAAGTATCATGTAGTTTTCCAGTAGTTGAGAAACAGTCTACGAGCTGTCCAAAATAAACAGAAAAGTATCCTGTAGTTTTCCAGTAGTCGAGCAACAGCCTACGGGCATTCCGAAAATTATAAAAAAGTATCCTGTAGTTTTGCAGTAGTTGAGCAACAGTCTGCGAGCAGTCCGAGCAAATGAAAAAATAACCTGTTGTTTTCCAGTATTTGAGATATAGTCTACGAGCAGGCCAAAAATAATAGAAAAGTATCATGTAGTTTTCCAGTAGTTGAGAAACAGTCTACGAGCTGTCCAAAATAATAGAAAAGTATCATGTAGTTTTCTAGTAGTTGAGCAACAGTCTACGAGCTGTCCAAAATAAACAGAAAAGTATCCTGTAGTTTTGCAGTAGTTGAGCAACAGTCTGCGAGCAGTCCGAGCAAATGAAAAAATAACCTGTTGTTTTCCAGTAGTTGAGCAATAGTCTACGAGAAGCCCAAAAATAATAGAAAACTATCCTGTCGTTTTGCAGTAGTTCAGCAATAGTCTACGAGAAGCCCAAGTATAATAGAAAAGTATCCTGTAGTTTTCCAGTAGTTGAGCAACAGTCTACGAGCAGGCCAAAATAAATAGAAAAGTATCCTGTAGTTTTCCAGTAGTCGAGCAACAGTCTACGGGCATTCCGAAAATTATAAAAAAGTATCCTGTAGTTTTGCAGTAGTTGAGCAATAGTCTACGAGAAGCCCAAGTATAATAGAAAAGTATCCTGTAGTTTCCCAGTAGTTGAGCAACAGTCTACGAGCAGGCCAAAACAATAGAAAAGTATCCTGAAGTTTGCCAGTAGTTGAGCAATAGTCTACGAGCAGGCCAAACATAATAGAAAAGTATCCTGTGGTTTTTCAGTAGTTGAGACATAGTCTACGAGCAGTCCAAATATAATAGAAAAGTGTCCTGTCGTTTTGCAGTAGTTGAGCAATAGTCTACGAGAAGCCCAAGTATAATAGAAAAGTATCCTGTAGTTTTCCAGTAGTTGAGCAACAGTCTACGAGCAGGCCAAAAATAATAGAAAAGTATCATGTAGTTTTCCAGTAGTCGAGCAACAGTCTACGAGCTGTCCAAAATAAACAGAAAAGTATCCTGTAGTTTTCCAGTAGTCGAGCAACAGTCTACGGGCATTCCGAAAATAATAAAAAAGTATCCTGTAGTTTTCTAGTATTTGAGATATAGTCTACGAGTAGTCCAAAAATAATAGAAAAGTGTCCTGTCGTTTTGCAGTAGTTGAGCAATAGTCTACGAGCAGGCCAAAAATAATAGAAAAGTATCCTGTAGTTTTCCAGTAGTTGAGCAACAGTCTACGAGCAGGCCAAAAATAATAGAAAAGTATCATGTAGTTTTCCAGTAGTTGAGCAACAGTCTACGAGCTGTCCAAAATAAACAGAAAAGTATCCTGCAGTTTTCCAGTAGTCGAGCAACAGTCTACGGGCATTCCGAAAATTATAGAAAAGTATCCTGTAGTTTTCCAGTAGTTGAGCATTAATCTCCGAGCATGGCGACAATGATAGAAAAGTATCCTGAAGTTTGCCAGTAGTTGAGCAATAGTCTACGAGCAGGCCAAAAATAATAGAAAAGTATCCTGTCATTTTCCTGTAGTTGAGCAATAGTCTACGAGAAGCCCAAAAATAATAGAAAAGTATCCTGTAGTTTTCCAGTAGTTGAGCAACAGTCTACGAGCAGGCCAAAAATAATAGAAAAGTATCCTGTAGTTTTCCAGTACTCGAGCAACCGTCTGCGAGCAGTCCGAGCAAATGGAAAAATAACCTGTCGTTTTGCAGTAGTTGAGCAGTATTCTACGAGAAGCCCAAGTATAATAGAAAAGTATCCTGTGGTTTTCCAGTAGTTGAGCAACAGTCTACGAGCAGGCCAAAAATAATAGAAAAGTATCATGTAGTTTTCTAGTAGTTGAGCAACAGTCTACGAGCTGTCCAAAATAAACAGAAAAGTATCGTGTAGTTTTGCAGTAGTTGAGCAACAGTCTGCGAGCAGTCCGAGCAAATGGAAAAATAACCTGTTGTTTTCCAGTAGTCAAGCAACAGTCTACGAGCATTCCGAAAATAATAAAAATGTATTCTGTAGTTTCCAGCATTTGAGCTATAGTCTACGAGCAGACCAAAGATAATAGAAAAGTATCCTGTAGTTTTCCAGTAGTTGAGACATAGTCTACGAGCAGTCCAAAAATAATAGAAAAGTGTCCTGTCGTTTTGCAGTAGTTGAGCAATAGTCTACGAGCAGGCCAAAAATAATAGAAAAGTATCCTGTAGTTTTCCAGTAGTTGAGCAACAGTCTACGAGCAGGCCAAAAATAATAGAAAAGTATCATGTAGTTTTCCAGTAGTTGAGCAACAGTCTACGAGCTGTCCAAAATAAACAGAAAAGTATCCTGCAGTTTTCCAGTAGTCGAGCAACAGTCTACGGGCATTCCGAAAATTATATAAAAGTATCCTGTAGTTTTCCAGTAGTTGAGCAACAGTCTAGGAGCAGTCCGAGAAAATGAAAAAATAACCTGTTGTTTTCCAGTTGTTGAGATATAGTCTACGAGCAGTCCAAAAATAATAGAAAAGTATCCTGTAGTTTTCCAGTAGTAGAGCAACAGTCTACGAGCAGGCCGAAAATAATAGAAAAGTATCCTGTAGTTTTCCAGTAGTTGAGCAACAGTCTACGAGCAGGCCAAAAATAATAGAAAAGTATCATGTAGTTTTCCAGTAGTTGAGCAACAGTCTACGAGCTGTCCAAAATAAATAGAAAAGTATCCTGTAGTTTTCCAGTAGTCGAGCAACAGTCTACGGGCATTCCGAAAATTATAAAAAAGTATCCTGTAGTTTTGCAGTAGTTGAGCAATAGTCTACGAGAAGCCCAAGTATAATAGAAAAGTATCCTGTAGTTTCCCAGTAGTTGAGCAACAGTCTACGAGCAGGCCAAAACAATAGAAAAGTATCCTGAAGTTTGCCAGTAGTTGAGCAATAGTCTACGAGCAGGCCAAAAATAATAGAAAAGTATCCTGTGGTTTTTCAGTAGTTGAGACATAGTCTACGAGCAGTCCAAATATAATAGAAAAGTGTCCTGTCGTTTTGCAGTAGTTGAGCAATAGTCTACGAGAAGCCCAAGTATAATAGAAAAGTATCCTGTAGTTTTCCAGTAGTTGAGCAACAGTCTACGAGCAGGCCAAAAATAATAGAAAAGTATCATGTACTTTTCCAGTAGTTGAGCAACAGTCTACGAGCAGGCCGAAAATAATAGAAAAGTATCATGTAGTTTTCCAGTAGTTGAGCAACAGTCTACGAGCTGTCCAAAATAAACAGAAAAGTATCCTGTAGTTTTCCAGTAGTCGAGCAACAGTCTACGGGCATTCCGAAAATAATAAAAAAGTATCCTGTAGTTTTCTAGTATTTGAGATATAGTCTACGAGCAGTCCAAAAATAATAGAAAAGTGTCCTGTCGTTTTGCAGTAGTTGAGCAATAGTCTACGAGCAGGCCAAAAATTATAGAAAAGTATCCTGTAGTTTTCCAGTAGTTGAGCAACAGTCTACGAGCAGGCCAAAAATAATAGAAAAGTATCATGTAGTTTTCCAGTAGTTGAGCAACAGTCTACGAGCTGTCCAAAATAAACAGAAAAGTATCCTGCAGTTTTCCAGTAGTCGAGCAACAGTTTACGGGCATTCTGAAAATTATAGAAAAGTATCCTGTAGTTTTCCAGTAGTTGAGCAACAGTCTAGGAGCAGTCCGAGAAAATGAAAAAATAACCTGTTGTTTTCCAGTTGTTGAGATATAGTCTACGAGCAGTCCAAAATAAACAGAAAAGTATCCTGTAGTTTTCCAGCAGTTGAGCATTAGTCTACGAGTCTACGAGAAGCCCAAAAATAATAGAAAAGTATTCTGTAGTTTCCAGCATTTGAGCTATATTCTACGAGAAGTACAAAAATAATAGAAAAGTATCCTGTAGTTTTCCAGTAGTTGAGCAACAGTCTGCAAGCAGTCCGAGCAAATGAAAAAATAACCTGCTGTGTTCCAGTAGTTGAGATATAGTCTACAAGCAGACCAAAAATAATAGAATAGTATCCTGTAGTTTTGCAGTAGTTGAGCAATAGTCAACGAGAAGCCCAAAAATAATAGAAAAGTATCCTGTAGTTTTCCAGTAGTTGAGCAACAGTCTACGAGCAGACGGACAATAATAGAAAATTATCCTGAAGTTTGCCAGTAGTTGAGCAATAGTCTACGAGTCTACGAGAAGCCCAAAAATAATAGAAAAGTATTCTGTAGTTTCCAGAATTTGAGCTATATTCTACGAGAAGTACAAAATAATAGAAAAGTATCCTGTAGTTTTTCCAGTAGTTGAGCAACAGTCTGCAAGCAGTCCGAGAAAATGAAAAAATAACCTGCTGTGTTCCAGTAGTTGAGATATAGTCTACAAGCAGACCAAAAATAACAGAAAAGTATCCTGTAATTAGTTTGCCAATAGTTAACCAACAGTCTACGAGCATTCCGAAAATAATGAATCCTGTAGTTCTCCAGTAGTTGAGCAATAGTCTACGAGAAGTCCAAAAAGAATTGAAAAGTATCCTGTAATTAGTTTGCCAGTAGTTGAGCAACAGTCTGCGAGCAGACCAAAAATAATACAAAAGTATCCTGTAGTTCTCTAGTAGTTGAGCAACAGTCTACGAGCAGACCAAATATAATAGAAAAGTAACCTGTAGTTTTCCAGTAGTTGAGCAATAGTCTACGAGCAGTACAAAAATAATAGAAAAGTATCCTGTAATTAGTTTTCCCAGTAGTTGAGCATCAGTCTAACGAGCATTCCGAAAATAATGAAAGGTATCCTGTAGTTCTCCAGTAGTTGAGCAATAGTCTACGAGAAGTCTAAAAAGAATTGAAAAGTATCCTGTAATTAGTTTGCCAGTAGTTGAGCAACAGTCCTGCGAGCAGGCCAAAAATAATAGAAAGTATCCTGTAGTTTTCCCAGTAGTCGAGCAACAGTCTACGAGCATTCCGAAAATTATAGAAAAGTATCCTGTAGTTTTCCAGTAGTCGAGCAACAGCCTACGAGCATTCCGAAAATTATAAAAAAAGTATCCTGTAGTTTTGCAGTAGTTGAGCAATAATCTGCGAGCAGTCCGAGCAAATGGAAAAATAACCTGCTGTGTTCCAGTAGTTGAGATATAGTCTACAAGCAGACCAAAATAATAGAAAAATATCCTGTAGTTTTGCTGTAGTTGAGCAATAATCTGCGAGCAGTCCGAGCAAATGGAAAAATGACCTATTGTTTTCCAGTAGTTGAGCAATAGTCTACGAGCAGTACCAAAATAATAGAAAAGTATCCTGTAGTTTCCCAACTGTTGAGCAACAGTCTGCGAGCAGGCCAAAAATAATAGAAAGTATCCTGTAGTTTTCCAGTAGTTCGAGCAACAGTCTACGAGCATTCCGAAAATTATAGAAAAGTATCCTGTAGTTTTCCAGTAGTCGAGCAACAGCCTACGAGCATTCCGAAATTATAAAAAAGTATCCTGTTGTTTTCCAGTAGTTGAGAAATAGTCTACGAGCAGTCCAAAATAAACAGAAAAGTATCCTGTAGTTTTCCAGCAGTTGAGCATTAGTCTACGAGTCTACGAGAAGCCCAAAAATAATAGAAAGTATCTGTAGTTTCCAGCATTTGAGCTATATTCTACGAGAAGTACAAAAATAATAGAAAAGTATCCTGTAGTTTTCCAGTAGTTGAGCAACAGTCTGCAAGCAGTCCGAGCAAATGAAAAAATAACCTGCTGTGTTTCCAGTAGTTGAGATATAGTCTACAAGCAGACCAAAAATAATAGAAAAGTATCCTGTAGTTTTGCTATAGTTTGAGCAATAATCTGCGAGCAGTCCGAGCAAATGGAAAAATGACCTATTGTTTTCCAGTAGTTGAGCAATAGTCTACGAGCAGTACCAAAATAATAGAAAAGTATCCTGTAGTTTCCCAACTGTTGAGCAATAGTCTACGAGAAGTACAAAAATAATAGAAAAGTATCCTGTAGTTTTCCAGTAGTTGAGCATCAGTCCTACGAGCAGGCCAAAAATAATAGAAAGTATCCTGAAGTTTGCCAGTAGTTGAGCAATAGTGTACGAGAAGTCCTAAAATAATAGAAAAAGTATTCTGTAGTTTCCAGCATTTGAGCTATAGTCTACGAGCATTCCGAAAATTATAAAAAAGTATCCTGTAGTTTTTGCAGTAGTTGAGCAATAGTCTGCGAGCAGTCCGAGCAAATGGAAAAATAACCTGTTGTTTTCCCAGTAGTTGAGATATAGTCTACGAGCAGTCCAAAAATAATAGAAAAGTATCCTGTAGTTTCCCAGCATTTGAGCTATAGTCTACGAGCAGTCTGAAATAATAGAAAGTATCCTGTAGTTTTCCAGTAGTTGAGCAACAGACTACGAGCAGTCCAAATAAACAGAAAAGAATCATGTAGTTTTCCAGTAGTCGAGCAACAGTCTACGAGCATTCCGAAATTATAAAAAAAGTATCCTGTAGTTTTGCCAGTAGTTGAGCAATAGTCTGCGAGCAGTCCGAGCAAATGGAAAAATAACCTGTTGTTTTCCAGTAGTTGAGAATAGTCTACGAGCAGTCCAAAAATAAAAGAAAAGTATCCTGTAGTTTTCCAGTAGTTGAGCAATAGTCTACGAGCAGCCAAAAATAATAGAAAGTATCCTGTAGTTTTCCAGTAGTTGAGCATCAGTCTACGAGCATTCCGAAATAATGAAAGTATCCTGTAGTTTTCCAGTAGTTGAGCAATAGTCTACGAGCATTCCGAAATAATGAATCCTGTAGTTTTCCAATATTCTACGAGCAGTACAAAAATAATAGAAAAGTATCCTGTAATTAGTTTTCCAGTAGTTGAGCATCAGTCTACGAGCATTCCGAAAATAATGAAAGGTATCCTGTAGTTCTCCAGTAGTTGAGCAATAGTCTACGAGCATTCCGAAAATAATGAATCCTGTAGTTCTCCAGTAGTTGAGCAATAGTCTACGAGCAGACCAAAGATAATAGAAAAGTAACCTGTAGTTTTCCAGTAGTTGAGCAATATTCTACGAGCAGTACAAAAATAATAGAAAAGTATCCTGTAATTAGTTTTCCAGTAGTTGAGCATCAGTCTACGAGCATTCCGAAAATAATGAAAGGTATCCTGTAGTTCTCCAGTAGTTGAGCAATAGTCTACGAGCATTCCGAAAATAATGAATCCTGTAGTTCTCCAGTAGTTGAGCAATAGTCTACGAGCAGACCAAAGATAATAGAAAAGTAACCTGTAGTTTTCCAGTAGTTGAGCAATATTCTACGAGCAGTACAAAAATAATAGAAAAGTATCCTGTAATTAGTTTGCCAGTAGTTAACCAACAGTCTACGAGCATTCCGAAAATAAAGAAAGGTATCCTGTAGTTCTCCAGTAGTTGAGCAATAGTCTACGAGAAGTCCAAAAAGAATAGAAAAGTATCCTGTAATTAGTTTGCCAGTAGTTGAGCAACAGTCTGCGAGCAGGCCAAAAATAATAGAAAGTATCCTGTAGTTTTCCATCAGTTGAGCATTAGTCTACGAGTCTACGAGTAGCCCAAAAATTATAGAAAAGTGTTCTGTAGTTTCGAGCATTTGAGCTATATTCTACGAGAAGTACAACCATAATAGAAAAGTATCCTGTAGTTTCCCAACTGTTGAGCAATAGTCTACGAGAAGTACAAAAATAATAGAAAAGTATCCTGTAGTTTTCCAGTAGTTGAGCATCAGTCTACGAGCAGGCCAAAAATAATAGAAAAGTATCCTGAAGTTTGCCAGTAGTTGAGCAATAGTGTACGAGCAGTCCTAAAATAATAGAAAAGTATTCTGTAGTTTCCAGCATTTGAGCTATAGTCTACGAGCATTCCGAAAATTATAAAAAAGTATCCTGTAGTTTTGCAGTAGTTGAGCAATAGTCTGCGAGCAGTCCGAGCAAATGGAAAAATAACCTGTTGTTTTCCAGTAGTTGAGCAACAGTCTACGAGCAGGCTAAAAATAATTGAAAAGTATCCTGAAGTTTGCCAGTAGTTGAACAATAGTCTTCGAGCAGTCCAAAAATAATAGAAAAGTAACCTGAAGTTTGCCAGTAGTTGAGCAATAGTCTACGAGCAGGCTTAAAGTAATTGAAAAGTATCCTGAAGTTTGCCAGTAGTTGAGCAAAAGTCTGCGAGCAGTCCGAGCAAATGAAAAAATAACCTGTTGTTTTCCAGTATTTGAGATATAGTCTACGAGCAGTCCAAAAATAATAGAAAAGTATCCTGTCGTTTTCCAGTAGTTGAGCAATAGTCTACGAGAAGCCCAAAAATAATAGAAAAGTATCCTGTAGTTTTCCAGTAGTTGAGCATCAGTCTACGAGCATTCCGAAAATAATGAAAGGTATCCTGTAGTACTCCAGTAGTTGAGCAATAGTCTACGAGCATTCCGAAAATAATGAATCCTGTAGTTCTCCAGTAGTTGAGCAATAGTCTACGAGCAGACCAAAAATAATACAAAAGTATCCTGTAGTTTTCCAGTAGTTCAGGAACAGTCGACGAGCAGACCAAGGATAATAGAAAAGTATCCTGTAGTTCTCTAGTAGTTGAGCAACAGTCTACGAGCAGACCAAAGATAATAGAAAAGTAACCTGTAGTTTTCCAGTAGTTGAGCAATATTCTACGAGCAGTACAAAAATAATAGAAAAGTATCCTGTAATTAGTTTTCCAGTAGTTGAGCATCAGTCTACGAGCATTCCGAAAATAATGAAAGGTATTCTGTAGTTCTCCAGTAGTTGAGCAATAGTCTACGAGCATTCCGAAAATAATGAATCCTGTAGTTCTCCAGTAGTTGAGCAATAGTCTACGAGAAGTCCAAAAAGAATTGAAAAGTATCCTGTAATTAGTTTGCCAGTAGTTAACCAACAGTCTACGAGCATTCCGAAAATAAAGAAAGGTATCCTGTAGTTCTCCAGTAGTTGAGCAATAGTCTACGAGAAGTCCAAAAAGAATAGAAAAGTATCCTGTAATTAGTTTGCCAGTAGTTGAGCAACAGTCTGCGAGCAGGCCAAAAATAATAGAAAGTATCCTGTAGTTTTCCAGTAGTCGAGCAACAGTCTACGAGCATTCCGAAAATTATAGAAAAGTATCCTGTAGTTTTCCAGTAGTCGAGCAACAGCCTACGAGCATTCCGAAAATTATAAAAAAGTATCCTGTAGTTTTGCAGTAGTTGAGCAATAATCTGCGAGCAGTCCGAGCAAATGGAAAAATAACATGTTGTTTTCCAGTAGTTGAGAAATAGTCTACGAGCAGTCCAAAATAAACAGAAAAGTATCCTGTAGTTTTCCATCAGTTGAGCATTAGTCTACGAGTCTACGAGTAGCCCAAAAATTATAGAAAAGTGTTCTGTAGTTTCGAGCATTTGAGCTATATTCTACGAGAAGTACAACCATAATAGAAAAGTATCCTGTAGTTTCCCAACTGTTGAGCAATAGTCTACGAGAAGTACAAAAATAATAGAAAAGTATCCTGTAGTTTTCCAGTAGTTGAGCATCAGTCTACGAGCAGGCCAAAAATAATAGAAAAGTATCCTGAAGTTTGCCAGTAGTTGAGCAATAGTGTACGAGCAGTCCTAAAATAATAGAAAAGTATTCTGTAGTTTCCAGCATTTGAGCTATAGTCTACGAGCATTCCGAAAATTATAAAAAAGTATCCTGTAGTTTTGCAGTAGTTGAGCAATAGTCTGCGAGCAGTCCGAGCAAATGGAAAAATAACCTGTTGTTTTCCAGTAGTTGAGCAACAGTCTACGAGCAGGCTAAAAATAATAGAAAAGTATGCTGTAATTAGTTTTCCAGTAGTTGAGCATTAGTCTACGAGCATTCCGAAAATAATGAAAGGTATCCTGTAGTTCTCCAGTAGTTGAGCAATAGTCTACGAGCATTCCGAAAATAATGAATCCTGTAGTTCTCCAGTAGTTGAGCAATAGTCTACGAGAAGTCCAAAAAGAATTGAAAAGTATCCTGTAGTTTTCCAGTAGTCGAGCAACAGTCTACGAGCATTCCGAAAATTATAGAAAAGTATCCTGTAGTTTTGCAGTAGTTGAGCAATAGTCTGCGAGCAGTCCGAGCAAATGGAAAAATAACCTGTTGTTTTCCAGTAGTTGAGATATAGTCTACGAGCAGTCCAAAAATAATAGAAAAGTATGCTGTAATTAGTTTTCCAGTAGTTGAGCATTAGTCTACGAGC
Organism: Nasonia vitripennis; assembly: GCF_009193385.2. Classification (NCBI taxonomy): domain Eukaryota; kingdom Metazoa; phylum Arthropoda; class Insecta; order Hymenoptera; family Pteromalidae; genus Nasonia; species Nasonia vitripennis. The sequence goes on from NW_022279659.1 coordinate 492,190, forward strand.
ATTCCGAAAATAATGAAAGGTATCCTGTAGTTCTCCAGTAGTTGAGCAATAGTCTACGAGCATTCCGAAAATAATGAATCCTGTAGTTCTCCAGTAGTTGAGCAATAGTCTACGAGAAGTCCAAAAATAATAGAAAAGTATCCTGTAGTTTTCCAATAGTTGAGCATCAGTCTACGAGCAGGCCAAAAATAATAGAAAAGTATCCTGAAGTTTGCCAGTAGTTGAGCAATAGTGTACGAGCAGTCCTAAAATAATAGAAAAGTATTCTGTAGTTTCCAGCATTTGAGCTATAGTCTACGAGCAGGCCAAAAATAATAGAAAAGTATCCTGAAGTTTGCCAGTAGTTGAGCAATAGTGTACGAGCAGTCCTAAAATAATAGAAAAGTATTCTGTAGTTTCCAGCATTTGAGCTATAGTCTACGAGCAGTCCAAAATAAACAGAAAAGAATCATGTATTTTTCCAGTAGTCGACCAACAGTCTACGAGCATTCCGAAAATTATAAAAAAGTATCCTGTAGTTTTGCAGTAGTTGAGCAATAATCTGCGAGCAGTCCGAGCAAATGGAAAAATAACCTGTGGTTTTCCAGTAGTTGAGCAATAGTCTACGAGCAGTCCAAAATAAACAGAAAAGTATCCTGTAGTTTTTCAGTAGTTGAGCAATAGTCTACGAGAAGCCCACAATAATAGAAAAGTATCCTGTAGATTACCAGTAGTTGAGCAACAGTCTACGAGCAGGCTAAAAATAATTGAAAAGTATCCTGAAGTTTGCCAGTAGTTGAGCAATAGTCTACGAGCAGGCTTAAAGTAATTGAAAAGTATCCTGAAGTTTGCCAGTAGTTGAGCAAAAGTCTGCGAGCAGTCCGAGCAAATGGAAAAATAACCTGTTGTTTTCCAGTAGTTGAGATATAGTCTACGAGCAGTCTGAAAATAATAGAAAGTATCCTGTAGTTTTCCAGTAGTTGAGCAACAGACTACGAGCAGTCCAAAATAAACAGAAAAGAATCATGTATTTTTCCAGTAGTCGAGCAACAGTCTACGAGCATTCCGAAAATTATAAAAAAGTATCCTGTAGTTTTGCAGTAGTTGAGCAATAATCTGCGAGCAGTCCGAGCAAATGGAAAAATAACCTGTGGTTCTCCAGTAGTTGAGCAATAGTCTACGAGAAGTCCAAAAAGAATAGAAAAGTATCCTGTAATTAGTTTGCCAGTAGTTGAGCAACAGTCTGCGAGCAGGCCAAAAATAATAGAAAGTATCCTGTAGTTTTCCAGCAGTTGAGCATTAGTCTACGAGTCTACGAGTAGCCCAAAAATTATAGAAAAGTGTTCTGTAGTTTCGAGCATTTGAGCTATATTCTACGAGAAGTACAACCATAATAGAAAAGTATCCTGTAGTTTCCCAACTGTTGAGCAATAGTCTACGAGAAGTACAAAAATAATAGAAAAGTATCCTGTAGTTTTACAGTAGTTGAGCATCAGTCTACGAGCAGGCCAAAAATAATAGAAAAGTATCCTGAAGTTTGCCAGTAGTTGAGCAATAGTGTACGAGCAGTCCTAAAATAATAGAAAAGTATTCTGTAGTTTCCAGCATTTGAGCTATAGTCTACGAGCATTCCGAAAATTATAAAAAAGTATCCTGTAGTTTTGCAGTAGTTGAGCAATAGTCTGCGAGCAGTCCGAGCAAATGGAAAAATAACCTGTTGTTTTCCAGTAGTTGAGCAACAGTCTACGAGCAGGCTAAAAATAATTGAAAAGTATCCTGAAGTTTGCCAGTAGTTGAACAATAGTCTTCGAGCAGTCCAAAAATAATAGAAAAGTAACCTGAAGTTTGCCAGTAGTTGAGCAATAGTCTACGAGCAGGCTTAAAGTAATTGAAAAGTATCCTGAAGTTTGCCAGTAGTTGAGCAAAAGTCTGCGAGCAGTCCGAGCAAATGGAAAAATAACCTGTTGTTTTCCAGTAGTTGAGATATAGTCTACGAGCAGTCTGAAAATAATAGAAAGTATCCTGTAGTTTTCCAGTAGTTGAGCAACAGACTACGAGCAGTCCAAAATAAACAGAAAAGAATCATGTATTTTTCCAGTAGTCGAGCAACAGTCTACGAGCATTCCGAAAATTATAAAAAAGTATCCTGTAGTTTTGCAGTAGTTGAGCAATAATCTGCGAGCAGTCCGAGCAAATGGAAAAATAACCTGTGGTTTTCCAGTAGTTGAGCAATAGTCTACGAGCAGTCCAAAATAAACAGAAAAGTATCCTGTAGTTTTCCAGTAGTCGATCAACAGTCTACGGGCATTCCAAAAATTATAAAAAAGTATCCTGTAGTTTTGCAGTAGTTGAGCAACAGTCTACGAGCAGGCCAAAAATAATAGAAAAGTATCATGTAGTTTTCCAGTAGTTGAGCAACAGTCTACGAGCTGTCCAAAATAAACAGAAAAGTATCCTGTAGTTTTCCAGTAGTCGAGCAACAGTCTACGGGCATTCCAAAAATTATAAAAAAGTATCCTGTAGTTTTGCAGTAGTTGAGCAACAGTCTGCGAGCAGTCCGAGCAAATGAAAAAATAACCTGTTGTTTTCCAGTATTTGAGATATAGTCTACGAGCAGTCCAAAAATTATAGAAAAGTATCCTGTAGTTTTCGAGTAGTAGAGCAACAGTCTACGAGCTGTCCAAAATAAATAGAAAAGTATCCTGTAGTTTTCCAGTAGTCGAGCAACAGTCTACGGGCATTCCGAAAATTATAAAAAAGTATCCTGTGGTTTTTCAGTAGTTGAGACATAGTCTACGAGCAGTCCAAATATAATAGAAAAGTGTCCTGTCGTTTTGCAGTAGTTGAGCAATAGTCTACGAGAAGCCCAAGTATAATAGAAAAGTATCCTGTAGTTTTCCAGTAGTTTAGCAACAGTCTACGAGCAGGCCAAAAATAATAGAAAAGTATCATGTAGTTTTCCAGTAGTTGAGAAACAGTCTACGAGCTGTCCAAAATAAACAGAAAAGTATCCTGTAGTTTTCCAGTAGTCGAGCAACAGCCTACGGGCATTCCGAAAATTATAAAAAAGTATTCTGTAGTTTCCAGCATTTGAGCTATAGTCAACGAGCAGGCCGAAGATAATAGAAAATTATCCTGTAGTTTTCCAGTAGTTGAGCAATAGTCTACGAGCAGGCCGAAAATAATAGAAAAGTATCCTGTAGTTTTCCAGTAGTTTAGCAACAGTCTACGAGCAGGCCAAAAATAATAGAAAAGTATCATGTAGTTTTCCAGTAGTTGAGAAACAGTCTACGAGCTGTCCAAAATAAACAGAAAAGTATCCTGTAGTTTTCCAGTAGTCGAGCAACAGCCTACGGGCATTCCGAAAATTATAAAAAAGTATCCTGTAGTTTTGCAGTAGTTGAGCAACAGTCTGCGAGCAGTCCGAGCAAATGAAAAAATAACCTGTTGTTTTCCAGTATTTGAGATATAGTCTACGAGCAGGCCAAAAATAATAGAAAAGTATCATGTAGTTTTCCAGTAGTTGAGAAACAGTCTACGAGCTGTCCAAAATAATAGAAAAGTATCATGTAGTTTTCTAGTAGTTGAGCAACAGTCTACGAGCTGTCCAAAATAAACAGAAAAGTATCCTGTAGTTTTGCAGTAGTTGAGCAACAGTCTGCGAGCAGTCCGAGCAAATGAAAAAATAACCTGTTGTTTTCCAGTAGTTGAGCAATAGTCTACGAGAAGCCCAAAAATAATAGAAAACTATCCTGTCGTTTTGCAGTAGTTCAGCAATAGTCTACGAGAAGCCCAAGTATAATAGAAAAGTATCCTGTAGTTTTCCAGTAGTTGAGCAACAGTCTACGAGCAGGCCAAAATAAATAGAAAAGTATCCTGTAGTTTTCCAGTAGTCGAGCAACAGTCTACGGGCATTCCGAAAATTATAAAAAAGTATCCTGTAGTTTTGCAGTAGTTGAGCAATAGTCTACGAGAAGCCCAAGTATAATAGAAAAGTATCCTGTAGTTTCCCAGTAGTTGAGCAACAGTCTACGAGCAGGCCAAAACAATAGAAAAGTATCCTGAAGTTTGCCAGTAGTTGAGCAATAGTCTACGAGCAGGCCAAACATAATAGAAAAGTATCCTGTGGTTTTTCAGTAGTTGAGACATAGTCTACGAGCAGTCCAAATATAATAGAAAAGTGTCCTGTCGTTTTGCAGTAGTTGAGCAATAGTCTACGAGAAGCCCAAGTATAATAGAAAAGTATCCTGTAGTTTTCCAGTAGTTGAGCAACAGTCTACGAGCAGGCCAAAAATAATAGAAAAGTATCATGTAGTTTTCCAGTAGTCGAGCAACAGTCTACGAGCTGTCCAAAATAAACAGAAAAGTATCCTGTAGTTTTCCAGTAGTCGAGCAACAGTCTACGGGCATTCCGAAAATAATAAAAAAGTATCCTGTAGTTTTCTAGTATTTGAGATATAGTCTACGAGTAGTCCAAAAATAATAGAAAAGTGTCCTGTCGTTTTGCAGTAGTTGAGCAATAGTCTACGAGCAGGCCAAAAATAATAGAAAAGTATCCTGTAGTTTTCCAGTAGTTGAGCAACAGTCTACGAGCAGGCCAAAAATAATAGAAAAGTATCATGTAGTTTTCCAGTAGTTGAGCAACAGTCTACGAGCTGTCCAAAATAAACAGAAAAGTATCCTGCAGTTTTCCAGTAGTCGAGCAACAGTCTACGGGCATTCCGAAAATTATAGAAAAGTATCCTGTAGTTTTCCAGTAGTTGAGCATTAATCTCCGAGCATGGCGACAATGATAGAAAAGTATCCTGAAGTTTGCCAGTAGTTGAGCAATAGTCTACGAGCAGGCCAAAAATAATAGAAAAGTATCCTGTCATTTTCCTGTAGTTGAGCAATAGTCTACGAGAAGCCCAAAAATAATAGAAAAGTATCCTGTAGTTTTCCAGTAGTTGAGCAACAGTCTACGAGCAGGCCAAAAATAATAGAAAAGTATCCTGTAGTTTTCCAGTACTCGAGCAACCGTCTGCGAGCAGTCCGAGCAAATGGAAAAATAACCTGTCGTTTTGCAGTAGTTGAGCAGTATTCTACGAGAAGCCCAAGTATAATAGAAAAGTATCCTGTGGTTTTCCAGTAGTTGAGCAACAGTCTACGAGCAGGCCAAAAATAATAGAAAAGTATCATGTAGTTTTCTAGTAGTTGAGCAACAGTCTACGAGCTGTCCAAAATAAACAGAAAAGTATCGTGTAGTTTTGCAGTAGTTGAGCAACAGTCTGCGAGCAGTCCGAGCAAATGGAAAAATAACCTGTTGTTTTCCAGTAGTCAAGCAACAGTCTACGAGCATTCCGAAAATAATAAAAATGTATTCTGTAGTTTCCAGCATTTGAGCTATAGTCTACGAGCAGACCAAAGATAATAGAAAAGTATCCTGTAGTTTTCCAGTAGTTGAGACATAGTCTACGAGCAGTCCAAAAATAATAGAAAAGTGTCCTGTCGTTTTGCAGTAGTTGAGCAATAGTCTACGAGCAGGCCAAAAATAATAGAAAAGTATCCTGTAGTTTTCCAGTAGTTGAGCAACAGTCTACGAGCAGGCCAAAAATAATAGAAAAGTATCATGTAGTTTTCCAGTAGTTGAGCAACAGTCTACGAGCTGTCCAAAATAAACAGAAAAGTATCCTGCAGTTTTCCAGTAGTCGAGCAACAGTCTACGGGCATTCCGAAAATTATATAAAAGTATCCTGTAGTTTTCCAGTAGTTGAGCAACAGTCTAGGAGCAGTCCGAGAAAATGAAAAAATAACCTGTTGTTTTCCAGTTGTTGAGATATAGTCTACGAGCAGTCCAAAAATAATAGAAAAGTATCCTGTAGTTTTCCAGTAGTAGAGCAACAGTCTACGAGCAGGCCGAAAATAATAGAAAAGTATCCTGTAGTTTTCCAGTAGTTGAGCAACAGTCTACGAGCAGGCCAAAAATAATAGAAAAGTATCATGTAGTTTTCCAGTAGTTGAGCAACAGTCTACGAGCTGTCCAAAATAAATAGAAAAGTATCCTGTAGTTTTCCAGTAGTCGAGCAACAGTCTACGGGCATTCCGAAAATTATAAAAAAGTATCCTGTAGTTTTGCAGTAGTTGAGCAATAGTCTACGAGAAGCCCAAGTATAATAGAAAAGTATCCTGTAGTTTCCCAGTAGTTGAGCAACAGTCTACGAGCAGGCCAAAACAATAGAAAAGTATCCTGAAGTTTGCCAGTAGTTGAGCAATAGTCTACGAGCAGGCCAAAAATAATAGAAAAGTATCCTGTGGTTTTTCAGTAGTTGAGACATAGTCTACGAGCAGTCCAAATATAATAGAAAAGTGTCCTGTCGTTTTGCAGTAGTTGAGCAATAGTCTACGAGAAGCCCAAGTATAATAGAAAAGTATCCTGTAGTTTTCCAGTAGTTGAGCAACAGTCTACGAGCAGGCCAAAAATAATAGAAAAGTATCATGTACTTTTCCAGTAGTTGAGCAACAGTCTACGAGCAGGCCGAAAATAATAGAAAAGTATCATGTAGTTTTCCAGTAGTTGAGCAACAGTCTACGAGCTGTCCAAAATAAACAGAAAAGTATCCTGTAGTTTTCCAGTAGTCGAGCAACAGTCTACGGGCATTCCGAAAATAATAAAAAAGTATCCTGTAGTTTTCTAGTATTTGAGATATAGTCTACGAGCAGTCCAAAAATAATAGAAAAGTGTCCTGTCGTTTTGCAGTAGTTGAGCAATAGTCTACGAGCAGGCCAAAAATTATAGAAAAGTATCCTGTAGTTTTCCAGTAGTTGAGCAACAGTCTACGAGCAGGCCAAAAATAATAGAAAAGTATCATGTAGTTTTCCAGTAGTTGAGCAACAGTCTACGAGCTGTCCAAAATAAACAGAAAGTATCCTGCAGTTTTCCAGTAGTCGAGCAACAGTTTACGGGCATTCTGAAAATTATAGAAAAGTATCCTGTAGTTTTCCAGTAGTTGAGCAACAGTCTAGGAGCAGTCCGAGAAAATGAAAAAATAACCTGTTGTTTTCCAGTTGTTGAGATATAGTCTACGAGCAGTCCAAAATAAACAGAAAAGTATCCTGTAGTTTTCCAGCAGTTGAGCATTAGTCTACGAGTCTACGAGAAGCCCAAAAATAATAGAAAAGTATTCTGTAGTTTTCCAGTAGTTGAGCAACAGTCTACGAGCTGTCCAAAATAAAAAAAAGTATCCTGTAGTTTTCCAGTAGTCGAGCAACAGTCTACGAGCATTCCGAAAATTAATAGAAAAGTATCCTGTAGTTTTCCAGTAGTTGAGCAACAGTCTACGAGCAGTCCGAAAAATGAAAAAAGTAACCTGTAGTTTTCCAGTAGTTGAGCACAGTCTACGAGCAGGCCAATAATAGAAAAGTATCCTGTAGTTTTCCAGTAGTTGAGCAACAGTCTACGAGCAGTCCAAAATAAACAGAAAAGTATCCTGTAGTTTTCCAGTAGTTGAGCAACAGTCTACGGGCATTCCGAAAATATAAAAAGTATCCTGTGGTTTTTCTAGTAGTTGAGCATATAGTCTACGAGCAGTCCAAAAATAATAGAAAAGTGTCCTGTCGTTTTGCAGTAGTTTGAGCATAGTCTACGAGCAGCCAAAATAATAGAAAGTATCCTGTAGTTTTCCAGTAGTTGAGCAACAGTCTACGAGCAGGCCAAAAATAATAGAAAAGTATCCTGTAGTTTTCCAGTAGTTGAGCAAAGTCTACGAGCAGGCCAAAAATAGAAAAGTACTGTAGTTTTCCAGTAGTTGAGCAACAGTTCTACGGCATTCCGAAAATAATAAAAAAGTATCCTATAGTTTTCCAGTATTTGAGCAACAGTCTACGAGCAGGCCAAAAAATAATAGAAAAGTATCATGTAGTTTTCCAGTAGTTGAGCAACAGTCTACAAGCTGTCCGAGCAAATGAAAAAAATAACCTGCTGTTTTCCAGTAGTTGAGATATAGTCTACAAGCAGACCAAAAATAATAGAAAAGTATCCTGTAATTAGTTGCCAGTAGTTAACCAACAGTCTACGAGCATTCCGAAAATAATGAAAGGTATCCTGTAGTTCTCCAGTAGTTGAGCAATAGTCTACGAGCAGGCCAAAAAATAATAGAAAAGTATCATGTAGTTTTCCAGTAGTCGAGCAACAGTCTACGGGCATTCCGAAAATATAAAAAAGTATTCTGTAGTTTCCAGTATTTGAGCTATAGTCTAACGAGCAGGCCAAAGAATAATAGAAAAGTATCCTGTAGTTTTCCAGTAGTTGAGCAATAGTCTACGAGCAGTCCGAAAATAATAGAAAAGTATCCTGTCATTTTCCGTAGTTGAGCAAAGTCTACGAGCAGCCCAAAAATAATAGAAAAGTATCTGTAGTTTTCCAGTAGTTGAGAACAGTCTACGAGCAGGCCGAAAATAATAGAAAGTATCCTGTAGTTTTCCAGTAGTTTGAGCAACAGTCTACGAGCAGGCCAAAATAATAGAAAAGTATCATGTAGTTTTCCAGTAGTTGAGCAACAGTCTACGAGCTGTCCAAAATAAACAGAAAAGTATCCTGTAGTTTCCAGTAGTCGAGCAACAGCCTACGGGCATTCCGAAAATTATAAAAAAGTATCCTGTAGTTTTGCAGTAGTTGAGCAACAGTCTGCGAGCAGTCCGAGAAATAAAAAATAACCTGTTGTTTTCCAGTATTGAGAATAGTCTACGAGCAGTCAAAATATAGAAAAGTATCCTGTGGTTTTTCAGTAGTTGAGACATAGTCTACGAGCAGTCCAAAAATAATAGAAAAGTGTCCTGTCGTTTGCAGTAGTTCAGCAATAGTCTACGAAAGCCCAAGTATAATAGAAAAGTATCCTGTAGTTTTCCAGTAGTTGAGCAACAGTCTACGAGCAGGCCAAAAATAATAGAAAAGTATCCTGAGTTTTCCAGTAGTTGAGCAAAGTCTGCGAGCAGTCCGACAAATGGAAAAATAACCTGTGTTTTCCAGTAGTCGAGCAACAGTCTACGAGCATTCCGAAAATAATAAAAAGTATTCTGTAGTTTCCAGCATTTGAGCTATAGTCTACGAGCAGCCAAAGATAATAGAAAAGTATCCTGTAGTTTCCAGTAGTTGAGACATAGTCTACGAGCAGTCCAAAAATAATAGAAAAGTTCCTGTCGTTTTGCCAGTAGTTGAGCAATAGTATACGAGAAGCCCAAGTATAATAGAAAAGTATCCTGTAGTTTCAGTAGTCGAGCAACAGTCTACGAGCATTCCGAAAATAATAAAAAAGTATTCTGTAGTTTCCAGTAGTTGAGCAACAGTCTACGAGCAAGCCGAAAATAATAGAAAAGTATCCTGTAGTTTTCCAGTAGTTGAGCAACAGTCTACGAGCAGGCCGAAAATAATAGAAAAGTATCCTGTAGTTTTCCAGTAGTTGAGCAATAGTCTACGAGCAGGCCAAAATAATAGAAAAGTATCATGTAGTTTTCCATTAGTTGAGCAACAGTCTACGGGCATTCCGAAAATAATAAAAAAGTATCCTATAGTTTTCCAGTATTGGCAACAGTCTACGAGCAGGCCAAAAATAATAGAAAAGTATCATGTAGTTTTCCAGTAGTTGAGCAACAGTCTACAAGCTGTCCGAGCAAATAAAAAAATAACCTGCTGTGTTCCAGTAGTTGAGATATAGTCTACAAGCAGACCAAAATAATAGAAAAGTATCCTGTAATTAGTTGGCCAGTAGTTAACCAACAGTCTACGAGCATTCCGAAAATAATGAAAGGTATCCTGTAGTTCTCCAGTAGTTGAGCAATAGTCTACGAGCAGGCCAAAAATAATAGAAAAGTATCATGTAGTTTTCCAGTAGTTGAGCAACAGTCTACAAGCAGTCCAAAATAAACAGAAAAGTATCCTGTAGTTTTCCAGTAGTCGATCCACAGTCTACGGGCATTCCAAAAATTATAAAAAAGTATTCTGTAGTTTCCAGCATTTGAGCTATAGTCAACGAGCAGGCCGAAGATAATAGAAAATTATCCTGTAGTTTTCCAGTAGTTGAGCAATAGTCTACGAGCAGTCTGAAAATAGTAGAAAAGTATCCTGTCATTTTCCTGTAGTTGAGCAATAGTCTACGAGAAGCCCAAAAATAATAGAAAAGTATTCTGTAGTTTTCCAGTAGTCGAGAAACAGTCTACGAGCAGGCCGAAAATAATAGAAAAGTATCCTGTAGTTTTCCAGTAGTTTAGCAACAGTCTACGAGCAGGCCAAAAATAATAGAAAAGTATCATGTAGTTTTCCAGTAGTTGAGAAACAGTCTACGAGCTGTCCAAAATAAACAGAAAAGTATCCTGTAGTTTTCCAGTAGTCGAGCAACAGCCTACGGGCATTCCGAAAATTATAAAAAAGTATCCTGTAGTTTTGCAGTAGTTGAGCAACAGTCTGCGAGCAGTCCGAGCAAATGAAAAAATAACCTGTTGTTTTCCAGTATTTGAGATATAGTCTACGAGCAGTCCAAAAATTATAGAAAAGTATCCTGTGGTTTTTCAGTAGTTGAGACATAGTCTACGAGCAGTCCAAAAATAATAGAAAAGTGTCCTGTCGTTTTGCAGTAGTTCAGCAATAGTCTACGAGAAGCCCAAGTATAATAGAAAAGTATCCTGTAGTTTTCCAGTAGTTGAGCAACAGTCTACGAGCAGGCCAAAATAAATAGAAAAGTATCCTATAGTTTTCCAGTAGTCGAGCAACAGTCTACGGGCATTCCGAAAATTATAAAAAAGTATCCTGTAGTTTTGCAGTAGTTGAGCAATAGTCTACGAGAAGCCCAAGTATAATAGAAAAGTATCCTGTAGTTTCCCAGTAGTTGAGCAACAGTCTACGAGCAGGCCAAAACAATAGAAAAGTATCCTGAAGTTTGCCAGTAGTTGAGCAATAGTCTACGAGCAGGCCAAAAATAATAGAAAAGTATCCTGTGGTTTTTCAGTAGTTGAGACATAGTCTACGAGCAGTCCAAATATAATAGAAAAGTGTCCTGTCGTTTTGCAGTAGTTGAGCAATAGTCTACGAGAAGCCCAAGTATAATAGAAAAGTATCCTGTAGTTTTCCAGTAGTTGAGCAACAGTCTACGAGCAGGCCAAAAATAATAGAAAAGTATCATGTAGTTTTCCAGTAGTCGAGCAACAGTCTACGAGCATTCCGAAAATTATAAAAAAGTATCCTGTAGTTTTGCAGTAGTTGAGCAAAAGTCTGCGAGCAGTCCGAGCAAATGGAGAAATAACCTGTTTTTTTCCAGTAGTTGAGCAATAGTCTACGAGAAGCCCAAAAATAATAGAAAACTATCCTGTAGTTTTCCAGTAGTTGAGCAACAGTCTACGATCAGGCCGAAAATAATAGAAAAGTATCATGTAGTTTTCCAGTAGTTGAGCAACAGTCTACGAGCTGTCCAAAATAAACAGAAAAGTATCCTGTAGTTTTCCAGTAGTCGAGCAACAGTCTACGGGCATTCCGAAAATAATAAAAAAGTATCCTGTAGTTTTCTAGTATTTGAGATATAGTCTACGAGCAGTCCAAAAATAATAGAAAAGTGTCCTGTCGTTTTGCAGTAGTTGAGCAATAGTCTACGAGCAGGCCAAAAATAATAGAAAAGTATCCTGTAGTTTTCCAGTAGTTGAGCAACAGTCTACGAGCAGGCCAAAAATAATAGAAAAGTATCATGTAGTTTTCCAGTAGTTGAGCAACAGTCTACGAGCTGTCCAAAATAAACAGAAAAGTATCCTGCAGTTTTCCAGTAGTCGAGCAACAGTCTACGGGCATTCCGAAAATTATAGAAAAGTATCCTGTAGTTTTCCAGTAGTTGAGCAACAGTCTAGGAGCAGTCTGAGAAAATGAAAAAATAACCTGTTGTTTTCCAGTTGTTGAGATATAGTCTACGAGCAGTCCAAAAATAATAGAAAAGTATCGTGTAGTTTTCCAGTAGTTGAGCAACAGTCTACGAGCATTCCGAAAATAATAAAAAAGTATTCTGTAGTTTCTAGCAGTTGTGCTATAGTGTACGAGCTGTCCAAAAATAATAGAAAAGTATCCTGTAGTTTTCCAGTAGTTGAGCATTAATCTCCGAGCATTGCGACAATGATAGAAAAGTATCCTGAAGTTTGCCAGTAGTTGAGCAACAGTCTACGAGCAGGCCAAAAATAATAGAAAAGTATCATGTAGTTTTCCAGTAGTTGAGCAACAGTCTACGAGCTGTCCAAAATAAACAGAAAAGTATCCTGCAGTTTTCCAGTAGTCGAGCAACAGTCTACGGGCATTCCGAAAATTATAGAAAAGTATCATGTAGTTTTCCAGTAGTTGAGCAACAGTCTACGAGCTGTCCAAAATAAACAGAAAAGTATCCTGTAGTTTTCCAGTAGTCGAGCAACAGTCTACGGGCATTCCGAAAATTATAAAAAAGTATCCTGTGGTTTTTCAGTAGTTGAGACATAGTCTACGAGCAGTCCAAAAATAATAGAAAAGTGTCCTGTCGTTTTGCAGTAGTTCAGCAATAGTCTACGAGAAGCCCAAGTATAATAGAAAAGTATCCTGTAGTTTTCCAGTAGTTGAGCAACAGTCTACGAGCAGGCCAAAAATAATAGAAAAGTATCCTGAAGTTTTGCAGTAGTTGAGCAACAGTCTACGAGCAGGCCGAAAATAATAGAAAAGTATCCTGTAGTTTTCCAGTAGTTGAGCAATAGTCTACGAGCAGGCCAAAAATAATAGAAAAGTATCATGTAGTTTTCCAGTAGTTGAGCAACAGTCTACGGGCATTCCGAAAATAATAAAAAAGTATCCTATAGTTCTCCAGTATTTGAGCAACAGTCTACGAGCAGGCCAAAAATAATAGAAAAGTATCATGTAGTTTTCCAGTAGTTGAGCAACAGTCTACAAGCTGTCCGAGCAAATAAAAAAATAACCTGCTGTGTTCCAGTAGTTGAGATATAGTCTACAAGCAGACCAAAAATAATAGAAAAGTATCCTGTAATTAGTTGGCCAGTAGTTAACCAACAGTCTACGAGCATTCCGAAAATAATGAAAGGTATCCTGTAGTTCTCCAGTAGTTGAGCAATAGTCTACGAGCAGGCCAAAAATAATAGAAAAGTATCATGTAGTTTTCCAGTAGTTGAGCAACAGTCTACAAGAAGTCCAAAATAAACAGAAAAGTATCCTGTAGTTTGCCAGTAGTTGAGCAACAGTCTACGAGCAGGCCAAAAATAATAGAAAAGTATCATGTAGTTTTCCAGTAGTTGAGCAACAGTCTACGAGCTGTCCAAAATAAACAGAAAAGTATCCTGCAGTTTTCCAGTAGTCGAGCAACAGTCTACGGGCATTCCGAAAATTATAGAAAAGTATCCTGTAGTTTTCCAGTAGTTGAGCAACAGTCTAGGAGCAGTCCGAGAAAATGAAAAAATAACCTGTTGTTTTCCAGTAGTTGAGCAACAGTCTACGAGCAGGCCAAAAATAATAGAAAAGTATCATGTAGTTTTCCAGTAGTTGAGCAACAGTCTACGAGCTGTCCAACATAAACAGAAAAGTATCCTGTAGTTTTCCAGTAGTCGAGCAACAGTCTACGGGCATTCCGAAAATTATAAAAAAGTATCCTGTGGTTTTTCAGTAGTTGAGACATAGTCTACGAGCAGTCCAAAAATAATAGAAAAGTGTCCTGTCGTTTTGCAGTAGTTCAGCAATAGTCTACGAGAAGCCCAAGTATAATAGAAAAGTATCCTGTAGTTTTCCAGTAGTTGAGCAACAGTCTACGAGCAGGCCAAAAATAATAGAAAAGTATCCTGTAGTTTTCCAGTAGTTGAGCAATAGTCTACGAGCAGGCCAAAAATAATAGAAAAGTATCATGTAGTTTTCCAGTAGTTGAGCAACAGTCTACGGGCATTCCGAAAATAATAAAAAAGTATCCTATAGTTTTCCAGTATTTGAGCAACAGTCTACGAGCAGGCCAAAAATAATAGAAAAGTATCATGTAGTTTTCCAGTAGTTGAGCAACAGTCTACAAGCTGTCCGAGCAAATGAAAAAATAACCTGCTGTGTTCCAGTAGTTGAGATATAGTCTACAAGCAGACCAAAAATAATAGAAAAGTATCCTATAATTAGTTGGCCAGTAGTTAACCAACAGTCTACGAGCATTCCGAAAATAATGAAAGGTATCCTGTAGTTCTCCAGTAGTTGAGCAATAGTCTACGAGCAGGCCAAAAATAATAGAAAAGTATCCTGTAGTTTTCCAGTAGTCGATCAACAGTCTACGGGCATTCCGAAAATTATAAAAAAGTATTCTGTAGTTTCCAGCATTTGAGCTATAGTCAACGAGCAGGCCGAAGATAATAGAAAATTATCCTGTAGTTTTCCAGTAGTTGAGCAATAGTCTACGAGCAGTCTGAAAATAGTAGAAAAGTATCCTGTCATTTTCCTGTAGTTGAGCAATAGTCTACGAGAAGCCCAAAAATAAAAGAAAAGTATTCTGTAGTTTTCCAGTAGTCGAGAAACAGTCTACGAGCAGGCCGAAAATAATAGAAAAGTATCCTGTAGTTTTCCAGTAGTTTAGCAACAGTCTACGAGCAGGCCAAAAATAATAGAAAAGTATCATGTGGTTTTCCAGTAGTTGAGAAACAGTCTACGAGCTGTCCAAAATAAACAGAAAAGTATCCTGTAGTTTTCCAGTAGTCGAGCAACAGCCTACGGGCATTCCGAAAATTATAAAAAAGTATCCTGTAGTTTTGCAGTAGTTGAGCAACAGTCTGCGAGCAGTCCGAGCAAATGAAAAAATAACCTGTTGTTTTCCAGTATTTGAGATATAGTCTACGAGCAGTTCAAAAATTATAGAAAAGTATCCTGTGGTTTTTCAGTAGTTGAGACATAGTCTACGAGCAGTCCAAAAATAATAGAAAAGTGTCCTGTCGTTTTGCAGTAGTTCAGCAATAGTCTACGAAAAGCCCAAGTATAATAGAAAAGTATCCTGTAGTTTTCCAGTAGTTGAGCAACAGTCTACGAGCAGGCCAAAAATAATAGAAAAGTATCCTGAAGTTTTCCAGTAGTTGAGCAATAGTCTGCGAGCAGTCCGAGCAAATGGAAAAATAACCTGTTGTTTTCCAGTAGTCGAGCAACAGTCTACGAGCATTCCGAAAATAATAAAAATGTATTCTGTAGTTTCCAGCATTTGAGCTATAGTCTACGAGCAGACCAAAGATAATAGAAAAGTATCCTGTAGTTTTCCAGTAGTTGAGACATAGTCTACGAGCAGTCCAAAAATAATAGAAAAGTGTCCTGTCGTTTTGCAGTAGTTGAGCAATAGTATACGAGAAGCCCAAGTATAATAGAAAAGTATCCTGTAGTTTTCTAGTAGTCGAGCAACAGTCTACGAGCATTCCGAAAATAATAAAAAAGTATTCTGTAGTTTCCAGTAGTTGAGCAACAGTCTACGAGCAAGCCGAAAATAATAGAAAAGTATCCTGTAGTTTTCCAGTAGTTGAGCAACAGTCT
Organism: Nasonia vitripennis; assembly: GCF_009193385.2. NCBI lineage: Eukaryota > Metazoa > Arthropoda > Insecta > Hymenoptera > Pteromalidae > Nasonia > Nasonia vitripennis. The sequence goes on from NW_022279659.1 coordinate 507,683, forward strand.
ACGAGCAGGCCGAAAATAATAGAAAAGTATCCTGTAGTTTTCCAGTAGTTGAGCAATAGTCTACGAGCAGGCCAAAAATAATAGAAAAGTATCATGTAGTTTTCCATTAGTTGAGCAACAGTCTACGGGCATTCCGAAAATAATAAAAAAGTATCCTATAGTTTTCCAGTATTTGGGCAACAGTCTACGAGCAGGCCAAAAATAATAGAAAAGTATCATGTAGTTTTCCAGTAGTTGAGCAACAGTCTACAAGCTGTCCGAGCAAATGAAAAAATAACCTGCTGTGTTCCAGTAGTTGAGATATAGTCTACAAGCAGACCAAAAATAATAGAAAAGTATCCTGTAATTAGTTGGCCAGTAGTTAACCAACAGTCTACGAGCATTCCGAAAATAATGAAAGGTATCCTGTAGTTCTCCAGTAGTTGAGCAATAGTCTACGAGCAGGCCAAAAATAATAGAAAAGTATCATGTAGTTTTCCAGTAGTTGAGCAACAGTCTACAAGCAGTCCAAAATAAACAGAAAAGTATCCTGTAGTTTTCCAGTAGTCGATCCACAGTCTACGGGCATTCCAAAAATTATAAAAAAGTATTCTGTAGTTTCCAGCATTTGAGCTATAGTCAACGAGCAGGCCGAAGATAATAGAAAATTATCCTGTAGTTTTCCAGTAGTTGAGCAATAGTCTACGAGCAGTCTGAAAATAGTAGAAAAGTATCCTGTCATTTTCCTGTAGTTGAGCAATAGTCTACGAGAAGCCCAAAAATAATAGAAAAGTATTCTGTAGTTTTCCAGTAGTCGAGAAACAGTCTACGAGCAGGCCGAAAATAATAGAAAAGTATCCTGTAGTTTTCCAGTAGTTTAGCAACAGTCTACGAGCAGGCCAAAAATAATAGAAAAGTATCATGTAGTTTTCCAGTAGTTGAGAAACAGTCTACGAGCTGTCCAAAATAAACAGAAAAGTATCCTGTAGTTTTCCAGTAGTCGAGCAACAGCCTACGGGCATTCCGAAAATTATAAAAAAGTATCCTGTAGTTTTGCAGTAGTTGAGCAACAGTCTGCGAGCAGTCCGAGCAAATGAAAAAATAACCTGTTGTTTTCCAGTATTTGAGATATAGTCTACGAGCAGTCCAAAAATTATAGAAAAGTATCCTGTGGTTTTTCAGTAGTTGAGACATAGTCTACGAGCAGTCCAAAAATAATAGAAAAGTGTCCTGTCGTTTTGCAGTAGTTCAGCAATAGTCTACGAGAAGCCCAAGTATAATAGAAAAGTATCCTGTAGTTTTCCAGTAGTTGAGCAACAGTCTACGAGCAGGCCAAAATAAATAGAAAAGTATCCTATAGTTTTCCAGTAGTCGAGCAACAGTCTACGGGCATTCCGAAAATTATAAAAAAGTATCCTGTAGTTTTGCAGTAGTTGAGCAATAGTCTACGAGAAGCCCAAGTATAATAGAAAAGTATCCTGTAGTTTCCCAGTAGTTGAGCAACAGTCTACGAGCAGGCCAAAACAATAGAAAAGTATCCTGAAGTTTGCCAGTAGTTGAGCAATAGTCTACGAGCAGGCCAAAAATAATAGAAAAGTATCCTGTGGTTTTTCAGTAGTTGAGACATAGTCTACGAGCAGTCCAAATATAATAGAAAAGTGTCCTGTCGTTTTGCAGTAGTTGAGCAATAGTCTACGAGAAGCCCAAGTATAATAGAAAAGTATCCTGTAGTTTTCCAGTAGTTGAGCAACAGTCTACGAGCAGGCCAAAAATAATAGAAAAGTATCATGTAGTTTTCCAGTAGTCGAGCAACAGTCTACGAGCATTCCGAAAATTATAAAAAAGTATCCTGTAGTTTTGCAGTAGTTGAGCAAAAGTCTGCGAGCAGTCCGAGCAAATGGAGAAATAACCTGTTTTTTTCCAGTAGTTGAGCAATAGTCTACGAGAAGCCCAAAAATAATAGAAAACTATCCTGTAGTTTTCCAGTAGTTGAGCAACAGTCTACGATCAGGCCGAAAATAATAGAAAAGTATCATGTAGTTTTCCAGTAGTTGAGCAACAGTCTACGAGCTGTCCAAAATAAACAGAAAAGTATCCTGTAGTTTTCCAGTAGTCGAGCAACAGTCTACGGGCATTCCGAAAATAATAAAAAAGTATCCTGTAGTTTTCTAGTATTTGAGATATAGTCTACGAGCAGTCCAAAAATAATAGAAAAGTGTCCTGTCGTTTTGCAGTAGTTGAGCAATAGTCTACGAGCAGGCCAAAAATAATAGAAAAGTATCCTGTAGTTTTCCAGTAGTTGAGCAACAGTCTACGAGCAGGCCAAAAATAATAGAAAAGTATCATGTAGTTTTCCAGTAGTTGAGCAACAGTCTACGAGCTGTCCAAAATAAACAGAAAAGTATCCTGCAGTTTTCCAGTAGTCGAGCAACAGTCTACGGGCATTCCGAAAATTATAGAAAAGTATCCTGTAGTTTTCCAGTAGTTGAGCAACAGTCTAGGAGCAGTCTGAGAAAATGAAAAAATAACCTGTTGTTTTCCAGTTGTTGAGATATAGTCTACGAGCAGTCCAAAAATAATAGAAAAGTATCGTGTAGTTTTCCAGTAGTTGAGCAACAGTCTACGAGCATTCCGAAAATAATAAAAAAGTATTCTGTAGTTTCTAGCAGTTGTGCTATAGTGTACGAGCTGTCCAAAAATAATAGAAAAGTATCCTGTAGTTTTCCAGTAGTTGAGCATTAATCTCCGAGCATTGCGACAATGATAGAAAAGTATCCTGAAGTTTGCCAGTAGTTGAGCAACAGTCTACGAGCAGGCCAAAAATAATAGAAAAGTATCATGTAGTTTTCCAGTAGTTGAGCAACAGTCTACGAGCTGTCCAAAATAAACAGAAAAGTATCCTGCAGTTTTCCAGTAGTCGAGCAACAGTCTACGGGCATTCCGAAAATTATAGAAAAGTATCATGTAGTTTTCCAGTAGTTGAGCAACAGTCTACGAGCTGTCCAAAATAAACAGAAAAGTATCCTGTAGTTTTCCAGTAGTCGAGCAACAGTCTACGGGCATTCCGAAAATTATAAAAAAGTATCCTGTGGTTTTTCAGTAGTTGAGACATAGTCTACGAGCAGTCCAAAAATAATAGAAAAGTGTCCTGTCGTTTTGCAGTAGTTCAGCAATAGTCTACGAGAAGCCCAAGTATAATAGAAAAGTATCCTGTAGTTTTCCAGTAGTTGAGCAACAGTCTACGAGCAGGCCAAAAATAATAGAAAAGTATCCTGAAGTTTTGCAGTAGTTGAGCAACAGTCTACGAGCAGGCCGAAAATAATAGAAAAGTATCCTGTAGTTTTCCAGTAGTTGAGCAATAGTCTACGAGCAGGCCAAAAATAATAGAAAAGTATCATGTAGTTTTCCAGTAGTTGAGCAACAGTCTACGGGCATTCCGAAAATAATAAAAAGTATCCTATAGTTCTCCAGTATTTGAGCAACAGTCTACGAGCAGGCCAAAAATAATAGAAAAGTATCATGTAGTTTTCCAGTAGTTGAGCAACAGTCTACAAGCTGTCCGAGCAAATAAAAAAATAACCTGCTGTGTTCCAGTAGTTGAGATATAGTCTACAAGCAGACCAAAAATAATAGAAAAGTATCCTGTAATTAGTTGGCCAGTAGTTAACCAACAGTCTACGAGCATTCCGAAAATAATGAAAGGTATCCTGTAGTTCTCCAGTAGTTGAGCAATAGTCTACGAGCAGGCCAAAAATAATAGAAAAGTATCATGTAGTTTTCCAGTAGTTGAGCAACAGTCTACAAGAAGTCCAAAATAAACAGAAAAGTATCCTGTAGTTTGCCAGTAGTTGAGCAACAGTCTACGAGCAGGCCAAAAATAATAGAAAAGTATCATGTAGTTTTCCAGTAGTTGAGCAACAGTCTACGAGCTGTCCAAAATAAACAGAAAAGTATCCTGCAGTTTTCCAGTAGTCGAGCAACAGTCTACGGGCATTCCGAAAATTATAGAAAAGTATCCTGTAGTTTTCCAGTAGTTGAGCAACAGTCTAGGAGCAGTCCGAGAAAATGAAAAAATAACCTGTTGTTTTCCAGTAGTTGAGCAACAGTCTACGAGCAGGCCATAAATAATAGAAAAGTATCATGTAGTTTTCCAGTAGTTGAGCAACAGTCTACGAGCTGTCCAACATAAACAGAAAAGTATCCTGTAGTTTTCCAGTAGTCGAGCAACAGTCTACGGGCATTCCGAAAATTATAAAAAAGTATCCTGTGGTTTTTCAGTAGTTGAGACATAGTCTACGAGCAGTCCAAAATAATAGAAAAGTGTCCTGTCGTTTTGCAGTAGTTCAGCAATAGTCTACGAGAAGCCCAAGTATAATAGAAAAGTATCCTGTAGTTTTCCAGTAGTTGAGCAACAGTCTACGAGCAGGCCAAAAATAATAGAAAAGTATCCTGTAGTTTTCCAGTAGTTGAGCAATAGTCTACGAGCAGGCCAAAAATAATAGAAAAGTATCATGTAGTTTTCCAGTAGTTGAGCAACAGTCTACGGGCATTCCGAAAATAATAAAAAAGTATCCTATAGTTTTCCAGTATTTGAGCAACAGTCTACGAGCAGGCCAAAAATAATAGAAAAGTATCATGTAGTTTTCCAGTAGTTGAGCAACAGTCTACAAGCTGTCCGAGCAAATGAAAAAATAACCTGCTGTGTTCCAGTAGTTGAGATATAGTCTACAAGCAGACCAAAAATAATAGAAAAGTATCCTATAATTAGTTGGCCAGTAGTTAACCAACAGTCTACGAGCATTCCGAAAATAATGAAAGGTATCCTGTAGTTCTCCAGTAGTTGAGCAATAGTCTACGAGCAGGCCAAAAATAATAGAAAAGTATCCTGTAGTTTTCCAGTAGTCGATCAACAGTCTACGGGCATTCCGAAAATTATAAAAAAGTATTCTGTAGTTTCCAGCATTTGAGCTATAGTCAACGAGCAGGCCGAAGATAATAGAAAATTATCCTGTAGTTTTCCAGTAGTTGAGCAATAGTCTACGAGCAGTCTGAAAATAGTAGAAAAGTATCCTGTCATTTTCCTGTAGTTGAGCAATAGTCTACGAGAAGCCCAAAAATAAAAGAAAAGTATTCTGTAGTTTTCCAGTAGTCGAGAAACAGTCTACGAGCAGGCCGAAAATAATAGAAAAGTATCCTGTAGTTTTCCAGTAGTTTAGCAACAGTCTACGAGCAGGCCAAAAATAATAGAAAAGTATCATGTGGTTTTCCAGTAGTTGAGAAACAGTCTACGAGCTGTCCAAAATAAACAGAAAAGTATCCTGTAGTTTTCCAGTAGTCGAGCAACAGCCTACGGGCATTCCGAAAATTATAAAAAAGTATCCTGTAGTTTTGCAGTAGTTGAGCAACAGTCTGCGAGCAGTCCGAGCAAATGAAAAAATAACCTGTTGTTTTCCAGTATTTGAGATATAGTCTACGAGCAGTTCAAAAATTATAGAAAAGTATCCTGTGGTTTTTCAGTAGTTGAGACATAGTCTACGAGCAGTCCAAAAATAATAGAAAAGTGTCCTGTCGTTTTGCAGTAGTTCAGCAATAGTCTACGAAAAGCCCAAGTATAATAGAAAAGTATCCTGTAGTTTTCCAGTAGTTGAGCAACAGTCTACGAGCAGGCCAAAAATAATAGAAAAGTATCCTGAAGTTTTCCAGTAGTTGAGCAATAGTCTGCGAGCAGTCCGAGCAAATGGAAAAATAACCTGTTGTTTTCCAGTAGTCGAGCAACAGTCTACGAGCATTCCGAAAATAATAAAAATGTATTCTGTAGTTTCCAGCATTTGAGCTATAGTCTACGAGCAGACCAAAGATAATAGAAAAGTATCCTGTAGTTTTCCAGTAGTTGAGACATAGTCTACGAGCAGTCCAAAAATAATAGAAAAGTGTCCTGTCGTTTTGCAGTAGTTGAGCAATAGTATACGAGAAGCCCAAGTATAATAGAAAAGTATCCTGTAGTTTTCTAGTAGTCGAGCAACAGTCTACGAGCATTCCGAAAATAATAAAAAAGTATTCTGTAGTTTCCAGTAGTTGAGCAACAGTCTACGAGCAAGCCGAAATATAGAAAGTATCCTGTAGTTTTCCAGTAGTTGAGTAACAGTCTACGAGCAGGCCAAAAATAATAGAAAAGTATCATGTAGTTTTCCAGTAGTTGAGCAACAGTCTACGAGCTGTCCAAAATAAACAGAAAGTATCCTGCAGTTTTCCAGTAGTCGAGCAACAGTCTACGGCATTCCGAAAATTATAGAAAAGTATCCTGTAGTTTTCCAGTAGTTGAGCAACAGTTCTAGGAGCAGTCTGAGAAAATAAAAAATAACCTGTTGTTTTCCAGTTGTTGAGATATAGTCTACGAGCAGTCCAAAAATAATAGAAAAGTATCGTGTAGTTTTCCAGTAGTTGAGCAACAGTCTACGAGCATTCCGAAAATAATAAAAAAGTATTCTGTAGTTTCTAGCAGTTGGCTATAGTGTACGAGCCTGTCCAAATTAATAGAAAAGTATCCTGTAGTTTTCCAGTAGTTGAGCTTAATCTCCGAGCATTGCGACCCAATGATAGAAAAAGTATCCTGAAGTTTGCCAGTTAGTTTGGACATAGTCTACGAGCAGTCCAAAAATAATAGAAAAGTTCCTGTCGTTTTGCCAGTAGTTCAGCAATAGTCTACGAGAAGCCAAGTATAATAGAAAATTCCTGTAGTTTTCCAGTAGTTGGCAACAGTCTACGAGCAGGCCAAAAATAATAGAAAAGTATCCTGATTTTTGCAGTAGTTGAGCAACAGTCTACGAGCAGGCCGAAAATAATAGAAAAGTATCCTGTAGTTTTCCAGTAGTTGAGAATAGTCTACGAGCAGGCCAAAAATAATAGAAAAAGTATCATGTAGTTTTCAGTAGTTGAGCAACAGTCTACGGGCATTCCGAAAATAATAAGAAAGTATCCTATAGTCTCCAGTATTTGAGCAACAGTCTACGAGCAGGCCAAAAATAATAGAAAAGTATCATTAGTTTTCCAGTAGTTGAGCAACAGTCTACAAGCTGTCCGAGCAAATAAAAAAATAACCTGCTGTTTTCCAGTAGTTGAGATATAGTCTACAAGCAGACCAAAAATAATAGAAAAGTATCCTGTAATTAGTTGGCCAGTAGTTAACCAACAGTCTACGAGCATTCCGAAAATAATGAAAGGTATCCTGTAGTTTCCAGTAGTTGAGCAATAGTCTACGAGCAGCCAAAAATAATAGAAAAGTATCATGTAGTTTTCCAGTAGTTGAGCAACAGTCTACAAGAAGTCCAAAATAAACAGAAAGTATCCTGAAGTTTGCCAGTAGTTGAGCAATAGTCTACGAGCAGGCCAAAATAATGAAAGTATCCTGTGTTTTTTCAGTAGTTGAGACATAGTCTACGAGCAGTCCAAATATAATAGAAAGTGTCCTGTCGTTTTGCAGTAGTTGAGAATAGTCTACGAAAGCCCAAGTATACAGAAAAGTATCCTGTAGTTTTCCAGTAGTCGAGCAACAGTCTACGGGCATTCCGAAAATTATAAAAAAGTATCCTGTGGTTTTTCAGTAGTTGAGACATAGTCTACGAGCAGTCCAAAAAAAATAGAAAAGTGTCCTGTCGTTTTGCCAGTAGTTCAGCAATAGTCTACGAGAAGCCCAAGTATAATAGAAAAGTATCCTGTAGTTTTCCCAGTAGTTGAGCAACAGTCTACGAGCAGGCCAAAAATAATAGAAAAGTATCCTGTAGTTTTCCAGTAGTTGAGCAATAGTCTACGAGCAGGCCAAAAATAATAGAAAAGTATCATGTAGTTTTCCAGTAGTTGAGCAACAGTCTACGGGCATTCCGAAAATAATAAAAAAGTATCCTATAGTTTTCCAGTATTTGAGCAACAGTCTACGAGCAGGCCAAAAATAATAGAAAAGTATCATGTAGTTTTCCAGTAGTTGAGCAACAGTCTACAAGCTGTCCGAGCAAATGAAAAAATAACCTGCTGTGTTCCAGTAGTTGAGATATAGTCTACAAGCAGACCAAAAATAATAGAAAAGTATCCTATAATTAGTTGGCCAGTAGTTAACCAACAGTCTACGAGCATTCCGAAAATAATGAAAGGTATCCTGTAGTTCTCCAGTAGTTGAGCAATAGTCTACGAGCAGGCCAAAAATAATAGAAAAGTATCCTGTAGTTTTCCAGTAGTCGATCAACAGTCTACGGGCATTCCGAAAATTATAAAAAAGTATTCTGTAGTTTCCAGCATTTGAGCTATAGTCAACGAGCAGGCCGAAGATAATAGAAAATTATCCTGTAGTTTTCCAGTAGTTGAGTAATAGTCTACGAGCAGTCTGAAAATAGTAGAAAAGTATCCTGTCATTTTCCTGTAGTTGAGCAATAGTCTACGAGAAGCCCAAAAATAAAAGAAAAGTATTCTGTAGTTTTCCAGTAGTCGAGAAACAGTCTACGAGCAGGCCGAAAATAATAGAAAAGTATCCTGTAGTTTTCCAGTAGTTTAGCAACAGTCTACGAGCAGGCCAAAAATAATAGAAAAGTATCATGTGGTTTTCCAGTAGTTGAGAAACAGTCTACGAGCTGTCCAAAATAAACAGAAAAGTATCCTGTAGTTTTCCAGTAGTCGAGCAACAGCCTACGGGCATTCCGAAAATTATAAAAAAGTATCCTGTAGTTTTGCAGTAGTTGAGCAACAGTCTGCGAGCAGTCCGAGCAAATGAAAAAATAACCTGTTGTTTTCCCAGTATTTGAGATATAGTCTACGAGCAGTTCAAAAATTATAGAAAAGTATCCTGTGGTTTTTCAGTAGTTGAGACATAGTCTACGAGCAGTCCAAAAATAATAGAAAAGTGTCCTGTCGTTTTGCAGTAGTTCAGCAATAGTCTACGAAAAGCCCAAGTATAATAGAAAAGTATCCTGTAGTTTTCCAGTAGTTGAGCAACAGTCTACGAGCAGGCCAAAAATAATAGAAAAGTATCCTGAAGTTTTCCAGTAGTTGAGCAATAGTCTGCGAGCAGTCCGAGCAAATGGAAAAATAACCTGTTGTTTTCCAGTAGTCGAGCAACAGTCTACGAGCATTCCGAAAATAATAAAAATGTATTCTGTAGTTTCCAGCATTTGAGCTATAGTCTACGAGCAGACCAAAGATAATAGAAAAGTATCCTGTAGTTTTCCAGTAGTTGAGACATAGTCTACGAGCAGTCCAAAATAATAGAAAAGTGTCCTGTCGTTTTGCAGTAGTTGAGCAATAGTATACGAGAAGCCCAAGTATAATAGAAAAGTATCCTGTAGTTTTCTAGTAGTCGAGCAACAGTCTACGAGCATTCCGAAAATAATAAAAAGTATTCTGTAGTTTCCAGTAGTTGAGCAACAGTCTACGAGCAAGCCGAAAATAATAGAAAAGTATCCTGTAGTTTTCCAGTAGTTGAGTAACAGTCTACGAGCAGGCCAAAAATAATAGAAAAGTATCATGTAGTTTTCCAGTAGTTGAGCAACAGTCTACAAGCTGTCCGAGCAAATGAAAAAATAACCTGCTGTGTTCCAGTAGTTGAGATATAGTCTACAAGCAGACCAAAAATAATAGAAAAGTATCCTGTAATTAGTTGGCCAGTAGTTAACCAACAGTCTACGAGCATTCCGAAAATAATGAAAGGTATCCTGTAGTTCTCCAGTAGTTGAGCAATAGTCTACGAGCAGGCCAAAAATAATAGAAAAGTATCATGTAGTTTTCCAGTAGTTGAGCAACAGTCTACAAGCAGTCCAAAATAAACAGAAAAGTATCCTGTAGTTTTCCAGTAGTCGATCCACAGTCTACGGGCATTCCAAAAATTATAAAAAAGTATTCTGTAGTTTCCAGCATTTGAGCTATAGTCAACGAGCAGGCCGAAGATAATAGAAAATTATCCTGTAGTTTTCCAGTAGTTGAGTAATAGTCTACGAGCAGTCTGAAAATAGTAGAAAAGTATCCTGTCATTTTCCTGTAGTTGAGCAATAGTCTACGAGAAGCCCAAAAATAAAAGAAAAGTATTCTGTAGTTTTCCAGTAGTCGAGAAACAGTCTACGAGCAGGCCGAAAATAATAGAAAAGTATCCTGTAGTTTTCCAGTAGTTTAGCAACAGTCTACGAGCAGGCCAAAAATAATAGAAAAGTATCATGTGGTTTTCCAGTAGTTGAGAAACAGTCTACGAGCTGTCCAAAATAAACAGAAAAGTATCCTGTAGTTTTCCAGTAGTCGAGCAACAGCCTACGGGCATTCCGAAAATTATAAAAAAGTATCCTGTAGTTTTGCAGTAGTTGAGCAACAGTCTGCGAGCAGTCCGAGCAAATGAAAAAATAACCTGTTGTTTTCCAGTATTTGAGATATAGTCTACGAGCAGTTCAAAAATTATAGAAAAGTATCCTGTGGTTTTTCAGTAGTTGAGACATAGTCTACGAGCAGTCCAAAAATAATAGAAAAGTGTCCTGTCGTTTTGCAGTAGTTCAGCAATAGTCTACGAAAAGCCCAAGTATAATAGAAAAGTATCCTGTAGTTTTCCAGTAGTTGAGCAACAGTCTACGAGCAGGCCAAAAATAATAGAAAAGTATCCTGAAGTTTTCCAGTAGTTGAGCAATAGTCTGCGAGCAGTCCGAGCAAATGGAAAAATAACCTGTTGTTTTCCAGTAGTCGAGCAACAGTCTACGAGCATTCCGAAAATAATAAAAATGTATTCTGTAGTTTCCAGCATTTGAGCTATAGTCTACGAGCAGACCAAAGATAATAGAAAAGTATCCTGTAGTTTTCCAGTAGTTGAGACATAGTCTACGAGCAGTCCAAAAATAATAGAAAAGTGTCCTGTCGTTTTGCAGTAGTTGAGCAATAGTATACGAGAAGCCCAAGTATAATAGAAAAGTATCCTGTAGTTTTCTAGTAGTCGAGCAACAGTCTACGAGCATTCCGAAAATAATAAAAAAGTATTCTGTAGTTTCCAGTAGTTGAGCAACAGTCTACGAGCAAGCCGAAAATAATAGAAAAGTATCCTGTAGTTTTCCAGTAGTTGAGTAACAGTCTACGAGCAGGCCAAAAATAATAGAAAAGTATCATGTAGTTTTCCAGTAGTTGAGCAACAGTCTACAAGCTGTCCGAGCAAATGAAAAAATAACCTGCTGTGTTCCAGTAGTTGAGATATAGTCTACAAGCAGACCAAAAATAATAGAAAAGTATCCTGTAATTAGTTGGCCAGTAGTTAACCAACAGTCTACGAGCATTCCGAAAATAATGAAAGGTATCCTGTAGTTCTCCAGTAGTTGAGCAATAGTCTACGAGCAGGCCAAAAATAATAGAAAAGTATCATGTAGTTTTCCAGTAGTTGAGCAACAGTCTACAAGCAGTCCAAAATAAACAGAAAAGTATCCTGTAGTTTTCCAGTAGTCGATCCACAGTCTACGGGCATTCCAAAAATTATAAAAAAGTATTCTGTAGTTTCCAGCATTTGAGCTATAGTCAACGAGCAGGCCGAAGATAATAGAAAATTATCCTGTAGTTTTCCAGTAGTTGAGCAATAGTCTACGAGCAGTCTGAAAATAGTAGAAAAGTATCCTGTCATTTTCCTGTAGTTGAGCAATAGTCTACGAGAAGCCCAAAAATAATAGAAAAGTATTCTGTAGTTTTCCAGTAGTCGAGAAACAGTCTACGAGCAGGCCGAAAATAATAGAAAAGTATCCTGTAGTTTTCCAGTAGTTTAGCAACAGTCTACGAGCAGGCCAAAAATAATAGAAAAGTATCATGTAGTTTTCCAGTAGTTGAGAAACAGTCTACGAGCTGTCCAAAATAAACAGAAAAGTATCCTGTAGTTTTCCAGTAGTCGAGCAACAGCCTACGGGCATTCCGAAAATTATAAAAAAGTATCCTGTAGTTTTGCAGTAGTTGAGCAACAGTCTGCGAGCAGTCCGAGCAAATGAAAAAATAACCTGTTGTTTTCCAGTATTTGAGATATAGTCTACGAGCAGTCCAAAAATTATAGAAAAGTATCCTGTGGTTTTTCAGTAGTTGAGACATAGTCTACGAGCAGTCCAAAAATAATAGAAAAGTGTCCTGTCGTTTTGCAGTAGTTCAGCAATAGTCTACGAGAAGCCCAAGTATAATAGAAAAGTATCCTGTAGTTTTCCAGTAGTTGAGCAACAGTCTACGAGCAGGCCAAAATAAATAGAAAAGTATCCTATAGTTTTCCAGTAGTCGAGCAACAGTCTACGGGCATTCCGAAAATTATAAAAAAGTATCCTGTAGTTTTGCAGTAGTTGAGCAATAGTCTACGAGAAGCCCAAGTATAATAGAAAAGTATCCTGTAGTTTCCCAGTAGTTGAGCAACAGTCTACGAGCAGGACAAAACAATAGAAAAGTATCCTGAAGTTTGCCAGTAGTTGAGCAATAGTCTACGAGCAGGCCAAAAATAATAGAAAAGTATCCTGTGGTTTTTCAGTAGTTGAGACATAGTCTACGAGCAGTCCAAATATAATAGAAAAGTGTCCTGTCGTTTTGCAGTAGTTGAGCAATAGTCTACGAGAAGCCCAAGTATAATAGAAAAGTATCCTGTAGTTTTCCAGTAGTTGAGCAACAGTCTACGAGCAGGCCAAAAATAATAGAAAAGTATCATGTAGTTTTCCAGTAGTCGAGCAACAGTCTACGAGCATTCCGAAAATTATAAAAAAGTATCCTGTAGTTTTGCAGTAGTTGAGCAAAAGTCTGCGAGCAGTCCGAGCAAATGGAGAAATAACCTGTTTTTTTCCAGTAGTTGAGCAATAGTCTACGAGAAGCCCAAAAATAATAGAAAACTATCCTGTAGTTTTCCAGTAGTTGAGCAACAGTCTACGATCAGGCCGAAAATAATAGAAAAGTATCATGTAGTTTTCCAGTAGTTGAGCAACAGTCTACGAGCTGTCCAAAATAAACAGAAAAGTATCCTGTAGTTTTCCAGTAGTCGAGCAACAGTCTACGGGCATTCCGAAAATAATAAAAAAGTATCCTGTAGTTTTCTAGTATTTGAGATATAGTCTACGAGCAGTCCAAAAATAATAGAAAAGTGTCCTGTCGTTTTGCAGTAGTTGAGCAACAGTCTACGAGCATTCCGAAAATAATGAAAGGTATCCTGTAGTTCTCCAGTAGTTGAGCAATAGTCTACGAGCAGGCCAAAAATAATAGAAAAGTATCATGTAGTTTTCCAGTAGTTGAGCAACAGTCTACAAGCTGTCCGAGCAAATAAAAAAATAACCTGCTGTGTTCCAGTAGTTGAGATATAGTCTACAAGCAGGCCAAAAATAATAGAAAAGTATCATGTAGTTTTCCAGTAGTTGAGCAACAGTCTACGAGCTGTCCAAAATAAACAGAAAAGTATCCTGCAGTTTTCCAGTAGTCGAGCAACAGTCTACGGGCATTCCGAAAATTATAGAAAAGTATCCTGTAGTTTTCCAGTAGTTGAGCAACAGTCTAGGAGCAGTCCGAGAAAATGAAAAAATAACCTGTAGTTTTGCAGTAGTTGAGCAACAGTCTGCGAGCAGTCCGAGCAAATGAAAAAATAACCTGTTGTTTTCCAGTATTTGAGATATAGTCTACGAGCAGTTCAAAAATTATAGAAAAGTATCCTGTGGTTTTTCAGTAGTTGAGACATAGTCTACGAGCAGTCCAAAAATAATAGAAAAGTGTCCTGTCGTTTTGCAGTAGTTCAGCAATAGTCTACGAAAAGCCCAAGTATAATAGAAAAGTATCCTGTAGTTTTCCAGTAGTTGAGCAACAGTCTACGAGCAGGCCAAAAATAATAGAAAAGTATCCTGAAGTTTTCCAGTAGTTGAGCAATAGTCTGCGAGCAGTCCGAGCAAATGGAAAAATAACCTGTTGTTTTCCAGTAGTCGAGCAACAGTCTACGAGCATTCCGAAAATAATAAAAATGTATTCTGTAGTTTCCAGCATTTGAGCTATAGTCTACGAGCAGACCAAAGATAATAGAAAAGTATCCTGTAGTTTTCCAGTAGTTGAGACATAGTCTACGAGCAGTCCAAAAATAATAGAAAAGTGTCCTGTCGTTTTGCAGTAGTTGAGCAATAGTATACGAGAAGCCCAAGTATAATAGAAAAGTATCCTGTAGTTTTCTAGTAGTCGAGCAACAGTCTACGAGCATTCCGAAAATAATAAAAAAGTATTCTGTAGTTTCCAGTAGTTGAGCAACAGTCTACGAGCAAGCCGAAAATAATAGAAAAGTATCCTGTAGTTTTCCAGTAGTTGAGTAACAGTCTACGAGCAGGCCAAAAATAATAGAAAAGTATCATGTAGTTTTCCAGTAGTTGAGCAACAGTCTACGAGCTGTCCAAAATAAACAGAAAAGTATCCTGCAGTTTTCCAGTAGTCGAGCAACAGTCTACGGGCATTCCGAAAATTATAGAAAAGTATCCTGTAGTTTTCCAGTAGTTGAGCAACAGTCTAGGAGCAGTCCGAGAAAATGAAAAAATAACCTGTTGTTTTCCAGTTGTTGAGATATAGTCTACGAGCAGTCCAAAAATAATAGAAAAGTATCGTGTAGTTTTCCAGTAGTTGAGCAACAGTCTACGAGCATTCCGAAAATAATAAAAAAGTATTCTGTAGTTTCTAGCAGTTGTGCTATAGTGTACGAGCTGTCCAAAAATAATAGAAAAGTATCCTGTAGTTTTCCAGTAGTTGAGCATTAATCTCCGAGCATTGCGACAATGATAGAAAAGTATCCTGAAGTTTGCCAGTAGTTGAGCAATAGTCTACGAGCAGTCCAAAAATAATAGAAAAGTATCCTGTAGTTTTCCAGTAGTCGAGCAACAGTCTACCAGCATTCCGAAAATAATAAAAAAGTATTCTGTAGTTTCCAGCATTTTAGCTATAGTCTACGAGCAGGCCAAAGATAATAGAAAAGTATCCTGTAGTTTTCCAGTAGTTGAGCAATAGTCTACGAGCAGTACAAAAATAATAAATATATCCTGTCGTTTCCAGCATTTGAGCTATAGTCTACGAGCAGTACAAAAATAATAGAAAAGTATCCTGCAGTTTTCCCGTAGTTGAGCAATAGTCTACGAGAAGTCCAAAAATAATAGAAAAGTATCCTGTAGTTTTCCAGTAGTTGAGCAACAGTCTAGGGAGCAGTCCGAGAAAATGAAAAATACCCTGTTGTTTTCCAGTTGTTGAGATATAGTCTACGAGCAGTCCAAAAATAATAGAAAAGTATCCTGTAGTTTTCCAGTAGTTGAGCAACAGTCTACGAGCATTCCGAAAATAATAAAAAAGTATTCTGTAGTTTCTAGCAGTTGTGCTATAGTGTACGAGCTGTCCAAAAATAATAGAAAAGTATCCTGTAGTTTTCCAGTAGTTGAGACATAGTCTACGAGCAGTCCAAAAATAATAGAAAAGTGTCCTGTCGTTTTGCAGTAGTTGAGCAATAGTATACGAGAAGCCCAAGTATAATAGAAAAGTATCCTGTAGTTTTCTAGTAGTCGAGCAACAGTCTACGAGCATTCCGAAAATAATAAAAAAGTATTCTGTAGTTTCCAGTAGTTGAGCAACAGTCTACGAGCAAGCCGAAAATAATAGAAAAGTATCCTGTAGTTTTCCAGTAGTTGAGTAACAGTCTACGAGCAGGCCAAAAATAATAGAAAAGTATCATGTAGTTTTCCAGTAGTTGAGCAACAGTCTACGAGCTGTCCAAAATAAACAGAAAAGTATCCTGCAGTTTTCCAGTAGTCGAGCAACAGTCTACGGGCATTCCGAAAATTATAGAAAAGTATCCTGTAGTTTTCCAGTAGTTGAGCAACAGTCTAGGAGCAGTCCGAGAAAATGAAAAAATAACCTGTTGTTTTCCAGTTGTTGAGATATAGTCTACGAGCAGTCCAAAAATAATAGAAAAGTATCGTGTAGTTTTCCAGTAGTTGAGCAACAGTCTACGAGCATTCCGAAAATAATAAAAAAGTATTCTGTAGTTTCTAGCAGTTGTGCTATAGTGTACGAGCTGTCCAAAAATAATAGAAAAGTATCCTGTAGTTTTCCAGTAGTTGAGCATTAATCTCCGAGCATTGCGACAATGATAGAAAAGTATCCTGAAGTTTGCCAGTAGTTGAGCAATAGTCTACGAGCAGTCCAAAAATAATAGAAAAGTATCCTGTAGTTTTCCAGTAGTCGAGCAACAGTCTACCAGCATTCCGAAAATAATAAAAAAGTATTCTGTAGTTTCCAGCATTTTAGCTATAGTCTACGAGCAGGCCAAAGATAATAGAAAAGTATCCTGTAGTTTTCCAGTAGTTGAGCAATAGTCTACGAGCAGTACAAAAATAATGAAAGATATCCTGTCGTTTCCAGCATTTGAGCTATAGTCTACGAGCAGTACAAAAATAATAGAAAAGTATCCTGCAGTTTTCCCGTAGTTGAGCAATAGTCTACGAGAAGTCCAAAAATAATAGAAAAGTATCCTGTAGTTTTCCAGTAGTTGAGCAACAGTCTAGGGAGCAGTCCGAGAAAATGAAAAATACCCTGTTGTTTTCCAGTTGTTGAGATATAGTCTACGAGCAGTCCAAAAATAATAGAAAAGTATCCTGTAGTTTTCCAGTAGTTGAGCAACAGTCTACGAGCATTCCGAAAATAATAAAAAAGTATTCTGTAGTTTCTAGCAGTTGTGCTATAGTGTACGAGCTGTCCAAAAATAATAGAAAAGTATCCTGTAGTTTTCCAGTAGTTGAGCATTAATCTCCGAGCATTGCGACAATGATAGAAAAGTATCCTGAAGTTTGCCAGTAGTTGAGCAATAGTCTACGAGCAGTCCAAAAATAATAGAAAAGTATCCTGTAGTTTTCCAGTAGTCGAGCAACAGTCTACCAGCATTCCGAAAATAATAAAAAAGTATTCTGTAGTTTCCAGCATTTTAGCTATAGTCTACGAGCAGGCCAAAGATAATAGAAAAGTATCCTGTAGTTTTCCAGTAGTTGAGCAATAGTCTACGAGCAGTACAAAAATAATGAAAGGTATCCTGTCGTTTCCAGCATTTGAGCTATAGTCTACGAGCAGTACAAAAATAATAGAAAAGTATCCTGCAGTTTTCCCGTAGTTGAGCAATAGTCTACGAGAAGTCCAAAAATAATAGAAAAGTATCCTGTAGTTTTCCAGTAGTTGAGCAACAGTCTAGGGAGCAGTCCGAGAAAATGAAAAATACCCTGTTGTTTTCCAGTTGTTGAGATATAGTCTACGAGCAGTCCAAAAATAATAGAAAAGTATCCTGTAGTTTTCCAGTAGTTGAGCAACAGTCTACGAGCATTCCGAAAATAATAAAAAAGTATTCTGTAGTTTCTAGCAGTTGTGCTATAGTGTACGAGCTGTCCAAAAATAATAGAAAAGTATCCTGTAGTTTTCCAGTAGTTGAGCATTAATCTCCGAGCATTGCGACAATGATAGAAAAGTATCCTATAGTTTTCCAGTAGTTAAGCAACAGTCTACGAGCATTCCGAAAATAATAAAAATATATCCTGTAGATTTCCATTAGTTGAGCAATTGAACACAAGCAGTCCTAACAAACAACAAAATATTCAGTAGTTCTCCAGTACTTGCGAAATTACTGCAGACAAAACTACAGAAAATATGTAGTTGATCTAGTCGTTGCGCAGTAGTTTTATCAGTAGTTCACGGAGTAGTTTACTAGCAGTTTAAACAGCAGTTTTGTTCCGTAAAGGATTACTGCAGAACTGATCAATTTTATGCCATTCATTTTTGACCACATATTCTATTGATTAGTTTGAATAAATTCAATAGATTTTCAACTGATGACGTTGTAGAGATATAATACTTAAGTGCCATTACCAATAATTCTGCTGGACTCCAATCAACATGTGTTGTGATAGATTTGAAAAATTAATTTTCAGTCGATAGGTTTCTTATGCTAAATTTTTTTTTTTTTCAATAGGAGTTGAAATTTCGTCATCACTACTATCTAGTTTATCATTATCTGAATCATCTTCCTGCTAAAAAGTTAAACAAAATATTATAAATATCTCTAAGATGATAGATATTATTATAAATTTATATTTAGGATTTGTATTCGTAGAGTTGTATTGAATTGTTTAAATGTTAAAAAAACCAATAGATCTATAGCTTTAAGTTGAATTACGCGTACATAAATTATTTTCAACATTTATAATTATCAAATAATTGATGTAACAGAATATTTGAATAAAAAGATAATGCATACTCTTGTCTCTTTTAATATGTCAAACATATGGCATGTTGAATTTAATTCATCCACGCTTGAGCTAAATTGAGAATTGAAGTCTTCTTCATACTCCAGTGATGCGGTAGCGCCACGAAGGCGAGTTTGAGAAGCAGACGAAGCTTTGGCGCCCGCGATACTCTTTACTTCTATATTGGTATCCGAGATTTTACTTTTAAGAAAAACGATACTTTCCATAATTGTTTCTAAGTAATTTTTATATATTATTACATTCGTGTGCTAATCAGTGATTTTTAATAGAAGTTGTCAAAAAAAAAAACGCTGTCATTTATATAATATAAACATATTATTTCTTGTATATGATTTGCTCCTGTTACAATGCCGCTACCCTAAGCGGGTCTTGGGTGTTGTCGTCCGGATCGGACGGGTGGGTGCCTATCACCACTACACAGCGCGTCCTTAGGTTGCGGATAGAGTAACAGCCCCTGAGAAAGAGGTTAGCTGCGAATAAATTGAATAAGCAGCCGCGGACAGCATATAGGAACAGGCGTGGGTGTGATGAGCCCACACTGTCGAACGCATTCATCTAGAAACACTACGCAAGCACCACAACAACAAAAACACTTCACATTATCTCTTATCTCTCAATCTATCTCTTTCATCACACATTACAAAAATGGGCAAAAATCCTGCTGCCGAGGAGGATGCGGGAGCGATGACAACTGCCCCGAATGGGATGTGTAGAATGATTCGTCACCTGGTCTTACGCGGTAACAATGCCAGCGAAGGCGCGCTGCCTTGCAGGGGGGCGTTAGGATGCGAGAATGAAACCGTAGTGTGTCTGACGACGAATTGACACTGTCCTCGTCAAAGTCGGAAAGCTCTCATACTTAGTTCTAGAGAGGTATGGGGGTTATCACCTCTAGAACGGTGGACTCACCTGCGATCGGAACAGGATCCGAAGCGCGCGGGTTTAACATAACATCATGGCTCAAAAAAATCAAATCCGAACCAAAAGGGACTTAAGGGTCGGAACTTGGAATGTTCGCAGTCTATACAGAGCAGGTGCGTTTAAAGAACTCGTAAAGGAAGCTGATAGGTACAATCTAGATTTGGTAGCAATACAGGAATCGCGGTGGCCAGATGGCGGAGTACTAGCATCGGGTAACTTCACGTACCTGTATGGGGCCGGGAGTGGAGGATCTCTAGGCACCGGATTTCTCGTAAGCAAAAGCATCATACGTTCGGTTAAAAGTTTCAAATCCGTCAATGATAGGCTCTCGTACATCATTATCGAAGGTGAATGGTATAGATATGTATTTATTAATGTACACTGTCCTACGGAAGACAAAGAAGAAGAAGCTAAGGATCTCTATTACGAAACTTTAGAGCAGGTAATCGACCAGTTCGCGTCTTGCGACACAAGAATAGTATTAGGCGATTTCAATGCTAAAATAGGTAGGGAGGAAATGTTTAGGCCTACTATAGGGAAGGAAAGCCTGTACGAAGCCAGCAATGATAACGGCATTAGGGTCATAAATTTCGCGGCGGCAAAAGATCTTATAATCAAAACTACGTGTTTTAAGCACAAGAACATACACAAGGCAACGTGGACATCGCCGGACGGGGCCACACAGAACCAAATTGATCATTTCCTCATTGAAAAAAGACGCCATACTAATGTTCTTGACGTAAGGGCTTACAGAGGGGCAGATAGCGACTCGGACCACTTCCTAGTAGTAGCCAAATTAAGAGCTAGACTAGTAGCGAATCAAAATAGTAAGCGAGCAAACAAGGTAGAAATCTTCGATATTGAGAAACTACGAGATAGAACAGAGCGAATTAGGTACCAGATAGAAATTAATAACAGGTTTCAGGCACTTGAAGAAGCAAACACATCGCCGGAGGGGAATGTCGAACCGAATAGATTATGGGGGGACATCGAAAAAACGGTAAAAGAGGCCGCGAACAAAGTACTGGGTAAAAAGAAAAAGCCAAAGAGCAAACCATGGTTTGACGAACAGTGCGAACTCTGGTTTGAAAGGTGCAAAAAGCTAAATTAGATAGCTTACAAAATAGAAGCGATAGGACCGTAGATGAGTATTCTAATGTAAGGAAACAGACGAGCGCGATCTACAGAAATAAGAAGCGGGAGTATCAAAAGAATCTTATTAGGAGAATAGAAACTAACAGTAAGGAAAATAACCCCCGCGAAATGTACAGAGGGATTAACGCCATCAGAAAGGGTTTTAGGAGTAGAGCGCAATTGATGAAGGACGAAAGCGGAGACCTCGTAACAAATGACAACGAATTACTGTCGCTGTGGAAAAATTATTTCGATAAATTATTAAACGTGCACGAAAATAGCGAAGAATTAGGGGACAAAATTAACACTGCTGAACCCCACGTGGAGGAACCGAGCTACCAAGAAGTAGAGGCCGCGATTAAAAAACTAAAAAACAACAAAGCCGCGGGAAATGACTCTATACCAGCCGAGTTACTCAAATATGGGGGCGTCGAGCTCACTTTCAAAATCTATAAACTAGTATGTGCCATCTGGAAAAATGAAACAATACCCGAAAATTGGAAGGAATCTATCATTATACCGATTTTTAAAAAGGGGGATAAGACAGATGCAATAACAATAGAGGTATTTGACTTTTAGCAACGTGCTACAAAGTTCTGTCAAACGTAATACAAGCTAGACTCACTCCATTCGCGGAAGATATAGTAGGAGATTATCAGTGCAGATTTCGGCGCAACAGATCGACGAGCGATCAAATGTTTACCATAAGACAGTTGTTAGAAAAAAAGTGGGAATTTTGCGAAACCATACACCAACTATTTATAGATTTTAGAAAAGCGTACGACTCTATTAAGTGAAGCAAAATGTATCAAATTCTAGTACTTCTCGGTGTACCGAAAAAACTCGTGAGATTAATTCAAATATGTCTGAACGGAAGCACGGGAAAGGTCCGAGTAGGCGGTAATGTATCAGAACCCTTCATGATACGCGATGGTTTAAAACAAGGGGATGGGCTCTCTACGGTGCTGTTCAACTTAACGTTAGAGTATGCCGTTAGAAAAATGCAGGTTAGCCAGCTAGGCGCAATGCTTAATGGAACAACGCAGATACTAGGCTACGCAGATGATTTAGATATACTGGGGGATTGTAGAGAAACGGTAGCAAGAAACGTGGAAATCCTCATAAAAGCGGTGGAGTATACAGGGTTAGAAGTGAGTGAATCAAAAACAAAGTACATGATTGTGGATAAGCTAGGCATGTGCAGAGGGGAGGAAGATCTCAGAGTTGGGAATTTTACTTTTGAAAAGGTTAGCGAATTCAGGTATCTGGGTACGACCATAAATGATAGAAACGAGGTTAATGTCGAAATAAATAAGAGACTCCATTCGGGTAATGCTTGCTTCTACGCCGTGAGTAATTTACTTAAGTCGAGGCTGTTGTCTAAAAACGTTAAAATAAGAATATACAGGACAATAATACTGCCGGTGGTTCTGTACGGGTGCGAAACGTGGGCTCTCACTAAGCAGGCGGACAACCGTTTTAGGGTATTTGAAAATAAAGTCTTGCGAAGAATATACGGGCCGAAGAAAGATGAGGAAACCGGGGAATGGAGGAGACTACACAATGATGAGTTACACAATCTGTACGCGTCACCAAATATTAACAGAATAATAAAATCGCGCAGATTGGGATGGGCAGGGCACGTAGCGAGAATGGGAGATGACCGTACGGCAGCGCGTGTCATGAAGGGCAGGCCGATGGTAACGCGACCTCTAGGTAGACCTAGACGTAGATGGGAGGACAACGTAAAAGCGGATCTAGTAGAAATAGGACGGGTGGGTGTCGATCGGAGAGATGCATCTTGGGTGGGGTTGACACAAGATAGGGCAGCGTGGAAGGCTTGCGTAGATGAGGCGATGAACTTTCGAGTTCCAAATGCCACATTCCTCATATTATTGCGAGGTTACATATAAAAAAATATTACTGCGGCGCCCTATTAAATTAAGAGTTTATATTATAGGTATAAAAATCATTCAAGAGCGGTGTCTAGTTGTGTAAGGTTGCCGTTGATGAGGTCTAGGTAGTTCGCCCCGTGGTTTTTCGTGTTTAGGTGTTAAAATCATTTAAATGCAGTGTCCAGTTGTACAGGGTAGCCGATGACGAGGTCTAGGTGAAGCGCTCCGTGGTTTTTGGTGTCTAGGTGTGAAAGTCATTCAAGAGCAGGTCTAGGTGTACAGGTTGGCCGATGACGACGTCTAGGTAGTTCGCCCCGTGGTTTTTGGTGTCCAGGTGTAAAAATCATTTGGAAGCGGTGTCTAGGTGTACAGGGTGGCCGATGACGAGGTCTAGGTGGTTTGCACCGTGGTTTTTGGTGTCTATGTGTAGAAATAATTCAAAAGGGGTGTATATCAGAACAATTAGTGATTTTATGTTAGTGATAAAAATGTTACAAAAAAGCTGTGGTCAAAAGGTTAAAGATACTTATATTTTATTTTACGACGTCGAATATGAAATACTCAAAAAAATTTACAAAAAAGGAATAAAATCTCTAAAAGAATTAACTTTTGAAAAAGTAAAAGTTCAGGCGAGTTTGATATATTCCGCAACGAAATTACAGATAGAGAAGAACTGAGATCAATCAAACAAAGTCAAGTTTATCATATTTAATCGTAATGAATCAAAGAGCAACTCTCAAGATAATTACTATTTAACTTGCCATGACCGTTTCATTGTATTTATGGCGTTTGTATGACGTTCTAATACATAAAAAGAAAATTTCAGTTGTCCACCAATAAACAAAGTGAAACGGGCATGGCACGTAATTATCTTGAGAGTTGCTCCTTGCTTCATTACGATTAAATATGATAAACTTGACTTTGTTTGATTGATCTCAGTTCTTCTCTATCTGTAATTTCGTTGCGGAATATATCAAACTCGCCTAACCTTTTACTTTTTCAAAAGTTAATTTTTTTTAGTTGCTATTAATTTCATATTCTGCATCCATACACGACTTTTAGTAATTTCTGCTTTCGCATGTTAAGTCAGAAACATTATACTGCAAAACTGAAGTAAAAAAAAAATATTTTATGTGGAATTTCTTTAAGGTAGAACCGTTAAAATATATTATTTGTTCACTCACATCTAACCTCTCTTGACGTTCTTCTGATATGGATACATCCGGTAGTAAGTCAACATTATCATCTTCTAGAATATCTTTTTCATAATCGAAAAAGCTGTTGTTTTCTTTTATTATTTGTCCCCGTGGGTTAAAAAAACAATTAGATTTTTATCATTTGAAAAACTGCAAAATTTATTTATTTAATAAAATTTGGTTTTGGCTTATTTCGAGAAAGCAATATTTTAGTCAAAAAATTTTGTTTTTTTCTGTAAGGTGACATTTTAATATAATTTGTCAATTAAACCAATGATACGCACTGCACTAAATTTAATTGAATACTTATATAGCTGCAGTTTGATTTTTTTATTATACCTCTATTACAATTTACATTTCTTATAATTGTTTCTAACTATATTTTATAATTTAATTGTTATTATTATTCTATGTTTGTACTCGAAATTAATTTGTTTTTCTCTTTTATGAAAATATAGCAGTACAATAACAGTAGTGTGTATGTATGATTTAATTTACAATCAAATATAAGTACATCCCACACACGAACGACCACTAAATTGTGCAAACTCATTTATGATTATATATGACTATAGTATAGTATGCATTAACATATATCGTGATATATTACTATGTACGAATATTGAAATTATATAGAGATAAACGTCATGTATCACTATTTACAATCACGTATGATTATATATCGTCCATGTATGAACATGTATGAGCATACATAAATGTATTTAAATCATTTTTATTCGGAATGCTATTTATAAAACATCACAAATAAAAGTCAGGAGATTTCACTAGGAACTTAGTAAGTTATTTTTACAGAGTCTAAAGAATATTGTGTAAAGGTGTAGATTTTTTTTGCATTAAATTGTTTAATATTTTGCAACAAGATTACAAATTTTAATTTAACATGTAAGTGTTCGACAACAACAAAAACCTCATAAAAAAACACATATCATTTGTGTTACTTCCTTTCTGAGAAGTTTTTCCATAGTCAGTGTTAAAGTTCTTGTGAAAATATTTTAGAATTGTATTTAAAAAATAAGTGATTAAGAAAAAATTTTGAAAATTAAAAATTAGAAAAGATCAGAAATTTAAAATTTATGAACTGAGATTATGATATAAGACAATTTATAAAACAAAAACGTTGAATTGAAATATTGCGAAAGGGAATATTTGGGGTTAAAATTTTGCAAAAAGGATATTTTTAGTAATTTCAAAATTTGGTTTTTCCAAATTATTCCCTTCTAATATTTTAGGACTAAAAATTTTATTATTAATCAATTCGCAATCTTTATTTTTCATAATTCTGACCCTCATCCATGTATATTTTGTATTATATTTTTTTTAAATGGAAGCAAGAATATTGTCATGTTAAACTATAATGGTAATGTAAAATAGCATTTATTATCCTTGTGTTTCGGCAAAAATTTTAACAATAATTTAACAAAATAATACACTATTGTCTACTTATGTACATTCGTATAAATTTTTCTTATTCATTTTAACGTTTTTTTCTATAAAAATTCTTTAAATTCTTCAAAATTTTCTTACGTGTAAATTTTGACCTCAAAGCTACTTAACTTGAAATGATCATTGAATAACTTGGTAAACTGATTTACATGAAAATATACAAAAGTAAGTCAGCTTTCAGATTAATTTGATCGTTGTATTATAAAAGAAATACGCATTTTTATGCACTTCTATGTACTTTTATACATTTGTATCTAATTTTGTACATTTTACATACTCTTTTATTTCTGCTGGGAAAATAATTATGTTTTAATATCATTATTTCAATTTTTGAATAAAAATCCAAAACAAAACTATATTAACTATTAAAAATACTCCAAACAAACAAAAATTAATTGATAAAAGGCCCTGTTGACATTAATTTGTTTTTAATTGACTATAAAATGAGTTATAAACAATGGAAAAATACTATAGGATGCTTGTAACTTAAGGGGACACTAAGCTTTTAAATCCTGAAAAAAAGAATTATGAATAAAAATGACAAAATTAAAGTGAATCATTTAAAATTTTTTCAGTGATATTTTTAGTATAAATACCTTTAACATTACCGTGCTAAAACCTTAATTATTCCTGCTGCCCCATTGTGGCACTTAATGTAATGTTTTGTGAATTGTTCACTGCCCGTAGAATTCCAAGTGTACAAATGGTTCTTTTGGGCTCAAATTCCAGGAGGATACTTCGTACACCTGTAGTTTTTGTATGAATGCAGGGGTTTTGATTTGAATGCTTAAAAATGGTTTGGCAATGATAATACTGATTTTTTTTTACATATTATGCCACCTTTTTGGGTATAAAACATTTTCTAAACACTCAAATTAAAATCCCTGCATTCATACCAAAACTGCAGGTGTACAAAGTATCCTTCTTGAAACTGAGCCCAAAAGACCCATTTGTACACTTGGAATCCTACAGGCAGTGCAAAAATTCACAAAACATTGTATTAGGTGCCAGAATGGGCCAGCGGAATAATTAAAGTTTTACACAATAAAGTTAAAGGTATTTATACTAAAAATATCATGAAAAATATTTCAAATGATTTACTTTAATTTTGTCATTTTTAATCATAATTTTTTTTCACAGGATTTAAAAGTGTTGTGTCCCCTTAAATGATTTTTTAAGAATTTTATAGAAATATTTTATTTCGATCCGACCCTACTGAAACCTCCGATGAGAATCAAAGGATTTTCATGGGAAAAGCACGCTAAACTCTTATATGAATCTCGTATGTGATTCTCATATGAACGTGATTATGATTTGAATAAGGTCAAATTGAAAAAAAAAATTTACTTAGAAAATGGTAACTACGGAAACCATGAATTTTTAAATTATTGTATTCTTATACTCAGGATTTCTAAATAAAATTCAGGCCATGGTTTCTACGTGATAAATGTGATGAACACCAAAAGTTTATGTTTTAACCATGGTGCCACTTTCTACGCAATTAAATGGTCTGGAGTACAAAATTAATAAATTATGTGTATACTTAAGCATACATATAATTTATGTAGAATACAAATGTGTAGTAGAATTTTCTATTCATCCAATCCCTCATTTTTCTCGAAAGATCCGAATAGGGTTTGTGATGTTTCAGGTAATATTTATATAAACGTATACCATGAATAAAATAGTATATTTATACATACACAAACACAAACACAAACACACACAACTCCACTACGCCCGTTCTAAGCCTGGGCCCTACTACACAAGCGACGGAGAAGGACAGAAGGAGAAGGAGCAGCCACCTTATTAAAATAACCCAGTTGCATTTAGCCCTGATGTTAGCACCTTCTTGTTAGAGGGCTCCTTCCTAGAATATGAGTAGTGAGTTAACAACAGAACTACCCCAAATGGGTCAGATTTTTGAGTCGATTCCGTTGACGATAGAGTGAAAGCCGATTTGTCGACATTTTTTCTATACCGATGTCACAATTCTGACGTCAAACGCTTTTGTTTTGTTTACATTTCAATCGGTGTATTAGATGCGTGTATGCATTGCTGAGTTGCTCTGTGTCTTACTTCTTATTAATGCCATTAGTTTTTAGGTGTATATGTACTATTTCAGGGGTCATTTTTTTATTTAGATTGGGCTCTTTATCTTTTATGTCAATATTGTCGAAGTTGAATATGTGATTAGAGTGCTTTTGGTGTTCAGAGATTACATTATTTTTTATTTTCTGTTTTCCTCAGCGCGTAAAAAAACATTTCTTTACGTTTGGCACACGTATGTAGCAGAGCAGTCATTGCATTTTAGTTTGTAATCAACATTGTTCTCATGATTTTTGTGTTTTTTATCTTTGCCTTTTGTTATGATGTTACATTCGTATGAAATGCATATGGTGTTTCGTTGACTATTATTGCTACTATTTCTTTTTTATCGTGGTTGTTCGTTAGATTTTATTTCGGACAATCTTTTCTTTATATATTTATCTACAAATACATATGAATAGTTATTGTCAAACAGTAACTTTCAGACTATATCGATGTTTTTATTGTAAAATTTTTAAAAAACTTCAAACATATCTTTCCAACCGATTTTTTTTTCCGATATGTCGACGACATTATTACATGTATTCAGAATGACAAAATTGACGAAATCCTAAAAACATTTAACTTATACACCGTAGATTACAATTAACTCACGAAATTGAAAATAAGAATTCCATAAGCTTTCTAGACGTTCTAATAATAAAAGACGAGAACAGACTGGTACACAAAACCAACATTATCAGATAGATTTCTGAACTATTTGTCTCAACAACTAAATACACAGAAAATGGCCATGGTGTACAATCTCGTCGACAGAGCAATAAAACTAGCAAATGAAAAGTTTCACAATTAAAACATCAATATATTCAGAAAACTATTGTTTTACAATAACTATTCAAATGTATTTCTACATAAATATATAAAGAAAAGATTGTCCGAATAAAATCTAACGAACAACCACGATAACAAAGAAACAGCAGCAACAATAGTCAACGGAACACGATATGTATTTGATACGTAAATGGCTTCTACGAGCAGATTAGTAAAATTTAGTTTAAAGGAACAACAATGATACAGTTCCAAGAATTAACAGAGAAATGTGTAACATCATAATAAACGGCAAAGATAAAAAACACAAAAATCATGAGAACAATGTTGATTACAAACTAAAATGCAATGACTGCTCTGCTACATACGTGTGCCAAACGTAAAAAATGTTTGTTTACGCGCTGAGGAACACAGAAAATAAAAAATAATGTAATCTCTGAACACCAAAAGCACTGTAATCACATATTCAACTTCGACAATATTGACATAAAAGATAAAGAGCCCAATCTAAATAAAAAAAATGACCTCTGAAATAGTACATATACACCTACAAACTAATGGCATTAATAAGAAGGAAGACACAGAGCAACTCAGCAATGCATACACGCATCTAATACACCGATTGAAATGTAAACAAAACAAAAGCGTTTGACGTCAGAATTGTGACATCGGTATAGAAAAAATGTTGACAAATCGGCTTTCACTCTATCGTCAATGGGATTCGACTCAAAAATCTGACCCATTTGGGGTAGTTCTGTTGTTAACTCACTACTCATGTTCTAGGAAGGAGCCCTCTAACAAAAAGGTGCTAACATCCGGGCCAAATCTACCTAGGTTATTTAAACGAGGTCGCTGCTCCTTCTCCTTCTCTCCTTCCTCGTCGTTTGTGCAGTAGGGCTTAGAACGGGCATTGTGACGTCGGTATAAAAATAATGTCAACAAACCGATCGATTTTCTGCACATTATATAAGCCGCTTGAAATCAGCGAGCAAACGAATTCGGGACCAAACTGCTGAGAGAGCAACACCTCTATCTCCACTCCCCCAGCCGCACAGTGAGGCCAAATGGAAAAAAAAAATGGACAAAATTTTGTGTCAGCTGGGTTTGCACTTAAAATAACTTCTACCACGATGAAAATGTTCTTTAGTAAGTCTATTTTTGGATTCGTTTTCCCCGTAATGATTCCTTTTAATTTGAAAAATTAGCATGGAGGAGGAAAACCATTAGAATTTCATCAGTTTTACCGAACTTGCAGATATACGAACTTAAGCGTGTTTCAAGTTCAATAATTCAAACTCTCAAATTCATAGATAGGCTTTCGCGAATTTTTCTACTATTCTAGCAATAGAAAAAATCCCTGTATATGAGAACAGGAGTGGCAGTGCCGCCGGAAGAAAAATTAAAATTAAAATTAAATTTTTTTTTATAGCAAAACCGCCTGCAACAGAACAAGGTTGCAGGGACTATACCTGTACATTTATTTCTATTTATTTTTTTTATACAAAATAACTGGATAGAGAGTAACCGGCGGCACAAAATCGAACGAAATCTAAAACCGAGCGAAAGCGAAATCGAGTCTCGCGGGTTAGGGATTGCAAATACGCGCACACACGACGGACGTAAATAGCATTGTAAGAGCGCGCAAGAATGAAAGAAAAATCAGATTAAAGAAGATAGATTATAACAGTTGAAAAACTAGCTGCACTGCCTAATGTGTTTACGGATCTAGCAGCCGAGTGGTATCATAACAATAAAGACGAGTGGCAGAGATGAGATAATTTTTGCAGCGCAGTCCTGCGCTAGTACGGAACGAACAGGCGGCTACAACAACGCCTAGCCGCCGACGTAGAAAAAAAATCAGTTGATAACATCAGAATAAAGACGACAAGATGCTCGAAGATAAAGAAGGAGTAGTTGCTAACTGGCTATTAGATTTGGGGGAGGAAGTAGTGCACACCGTACTGGTTAATTTAGAACTGCGTCGAGATGGAGACGCAGGTGTCAAGGTCGAACGAGTCCAGAGGTCGCTGACGGGCGAATATAGCCCGAATGACTTCGAACCGTCACTGTACCTGGATCTGTTAGATATAAAGGCCAAACGGGTATCAATGCGCAGGACTTTTATACGCTCAGTCTGCGAGCAATATCGACAAACTACGAGCGGCATAGCGGCCGCCCCGCACCCGTTGGAAGGCGTGCTAGAGGATTACATCATGTGTGATCGACTACAGAGAACGTTAAGCAGACCAGAAGTCGGCGAGGAAGAGAGAGTAGAACCCCCGAAACAAGCAACACCAGTAGAGACAGTCAAACAAGAAAAGGCTGAAACAATCACAGGGATAGACGGCAAAGAATACGTTATGTCACCATACATGATGCAGCATCTAGAAAATCTGCAACGCTCAATGAATGAGCTGCGCGAACAGGTACAAGGATCGCAGGGGGACACGAAAGACTCCAGCACCCAAGTAAACAGCGCAGCAAGCCACGCGCCGGCAAGAGTTACTTTTGCCGAAGACGCGATGACAAGCACGCCTGCATCTCCGAAAAAGGTCTGGTCAGATAGCAACATCAGAGGAGGTCTCAAGAGAGGGCTAAGAAACGCCCCGACGACCCTAGAAAATAAACCAAGAGAAATCGTCGGAACGTAGCGGCAAAGCTCGCGCTGCCTTCCATCGGCCCGTATACCATTATAGCGCAAGTCGGGTCAAATACTTGCAGACTAGGAAATGCCAAAGGTAAAATAGAAGATCTAGTGGCCATCAAAGAACTCAAGAAGTACTACGGCCCCGAAGAATGTAAAGCAAAAATCCCCGAAGATGACGAAGAAGACGAGACGGCACGGAGCCCGAGAAACGCGAACCTAGGCGACCGCGAGGCGCTAAGAATCGTATGCGAATAGAAAAAACGAGCGTGTCATCACGCCAAACTCGCGCGCAGCGTTGCATTGCGAATCGATCATCATCTTCATAACGAGCATCACCGTAATCACATCATTTTCTTTTCCTGTCCCCTTTCGTCTTAACAGCTAGTATCAGAAGATCTATCAGCGCCAACAACAAAGAATGGACGAGAAGCGCCTCGAAGAGCTTCGCGCCCAGACGGGCGATGCTCGCAGGCAGAGACTCCTGGCCGCCACTGACACCTGGACGGCCCGGTTGGAGCCGCAGTACCTGCGAGACCACGCTAATGCTGTGCGCCTGGCAGGCGCCAGCGAAGACGACGAGGACGCCAGCGAAGATGAAGGGCTGCTGAACGAGACCGCCATCGAAGTGGCCAGCACGCAGAAGACGCAGGGCAAAGGAGAAGAGTGCCCTGCGAATACTGTGGAGGTACCGTCCTCGAACGAAGGCGTGAGGTGTGCTGAGAGCCCCACGCGCTCGAGCGCGACACCATCGTCGGACGAAGGTGCACGGGGTGAAGAGAGCCCCGCGCGTACAGTAGCAACGCCATCGTCGTATGAAGATGCCCGCCCTCCAGCACGACAAGGCCGCTTTATCGCTTTATCAGCCGACCTCGCCTGAGACTCGGTTCGACGAATTTATACGTCGGGCTGGCGGCGACGTGCCTCCCCAAGTCGCGAGATGGGCCGCGCGCATTCACGACCGTCGCGAGGAGCAGGCGTCGATCCGGACAAGTTAGCGAGCCCAAGAGATCAGCCGTCGTGACGAACAACGCCGCGAGCAGGAGACTCGCAAGCGCTTCAAAGCTATGCGCCTCAAGCAAGAAAAGCTTGAGAAGGAGAAGAAGGAGGCAAATGCGCGAGCGAGAGAACTCGGGTGCGAACTGAACCGCGCTCGCCTGGACGAAGAATTCGCCAAGAGCCAGGTGCACCAACAGCAGGCGTACCGTGAGAAGAAGCGAGAGGAGGGACGCCGCTGCTACGTCTGTGGCCACCCTGGAATACGCAATTCCGCATATTGCCCTTCCAAGGCGGACCACGAGGCCATCCGCGGGAATACCCTTGGAAATTTAGGGCGAAAAAGTGAGGGGGGAAGAGAAGATGTAACCGTTGCGGCAAATAAATAGTACCCGAAGGCCCCCAAAATCCGTGTTCTTTGTTATTTCCATTACCTGTTCATTCATTCATTTTTAGCATCATCAGCAGGTCGCGCGACGAGTTGCAGAGCTGCTTTGAGAACTGCGAATCGTCTGGAAGGGGGGTGTAACGAGCGCTGAGATTTTAGATCTCGCGCGCTCGTATGTAGCACGATTAGGATTTCAAGGATAGCAGACGACGTCAGCGGCGACGCTGACAGGAGATTTTCCGTGAGAAGCGAGCGCGCTCAGACTCGTTTTTGCTTTGGCCGTGTCAACAGCTACGCTACTAAAACCGTCAACAATTCGCGAGCCGTTTTTCCGTACCGGCGTACAAGTGGTCTTCGTCTGAGAAACCGCGCGCGTCCTCCTCGCAATCGCGCGCGCAAGCGTCGTCTTCTCGAATATTTAACAATTTGTATTTAACTCAGATTCAGACAATATATTTCCTTGCTATTAACTTTACACGCGAGTGTTTCTTCTTTGTGCTATTCCCGATTACCCCAAGTTGTCTGGTTCACCACGGATACGCGGTGGAAAGCGTGGTGCTCCGGGAGCACTACGCATTTGTAGCGAGCATTCGGTAGGCCAACGCACGGGTGATAGAGCTGCACCAGCGGCTAACGTCCGCTTGCTACCGTCGGGCCATCACCGAGGGATCGCCTACCGGAAATTAACCTGCTGGAAGTGACGTGCGGCATCTTCGCGGTTGCACGATAAGCTGTCGAATCGCCCTGTTAATATATATAATTGATTTTAATGGAGAAAATACCAACATAATGTAATTTATATTAATTGATTTTTAAACGTATAGTATTATTGTTATTTTAATTCATATCAGTAGAGAAAATGTAAGCAAAATAGAATTCGTATTAATTGACTTGTATGGTATTTGTAATATTCCAATTGATTTTAATTGAGAAAAGGCTAATACAATGTTATTTATATTAATTGACTTTAAAAATGTATAGTATTGTAGACCTTTTTATTTATTTTAATAGAGAAAATATTTGAAAACTGTAATTGATATTAATTGACTTTAGAAGAACATTAAATGTTCATACATTTTGATGTTAAAAATATGAATTAACTTCCAATTGGCATTAGATTAATCAGCGTTGTATTAAATATAGGATTTATTTCTATATAAATTTATGAGAAGGAATACCGATAGTTGGTATTCATTTAGTATTCATCGATTATTGGTAATAATCGATATTGTTGGAAATTAAACCACAATTGATACTAATTGATAGCAAGTGATACTAATGGATACCAATTGATACTATCTGATACCAATTGATGTTTTGTTTTTCTAATAAAATATAAGTTTAGACTTATGTAAAATAATGGTTTCTTAAAAAAACAAGTATATTTTTTTTAAATATACATGAGATACATTTATACTCCATATAAATAATAATAAATTATTAAATATAAACTATTATAATATTTAATATTAATTTTAAAAAATGTTGAAATCAGATACGGTAATAAAAATTATTCTCCTTCGGGCATGTCATCTGATGAATCCAGGTCCATTAATGGATCTATCGGCTGAGTATCAGACACTGATGAATAACTTTCATTCTCGTCGTCATCCATATTAACCTCTTCACTGCCGAGAAACTCGATTTGATCAGTTTTCATCATTTTTCACATCATCTTTCATCATTTCTGCATTTTTGTCATTATCTTCATCAGCATCTTTCAACTGCTGCTCATTGGCGTCGACTTCGAGCTGCTGACTTCCTCCTGCAACCTCTTCTTTTTCCCTAGGTTTTTTATTATCATTTAAGCTATTGTAGTGCATCATAGCCTGAATGCTGATGTATTGACGATTATCTGAAAAAGAATATTAATAAAAATTAAAATGTTATCTCACAGATTATTGATAAAATAGACCTAAAAAAATTATGTTTAAACTCACTCTTTTCTTGATCACCGCCTACGCTACTATTATCGCTTTCGGTTCCTTTATTTTTTCGTTTAACGCTTTTTTTTTAACCTTTCTTTTTTTTGTCTTATTTTTTACATTAACTTGTTCTTCGTCTGAAACTGCAGATTCACTTTTACTCTTGCGCTTAGAGCGCTTAACATTATTTTTCGGTTTCGCATCCCGATTACCCCAAGTTGTTAAGTAAGCAATCTTTGTTGTGCCATACTCCAAAAAATTACTCATTTCAGTAAACATATCAAAATTATTGAGAATAAGCGAGCAGAATTAGAGCGACTGCAGAGAGCACGATGGGACTGTCCTTCCCTCTCTCCCCGTCGAACTACGGCCAGCGTCGACGTCGCGGCTGCGGCGGCGGCTCTCACTTCTCTGTGTGCTCTCATGCGAGAAAGACGCGTTCGCGATACGATTGCATCTACATAGTTCCTTTGTTTGTTAGTTCGAGTTCATTACTTGTGTTAAGTAAGCTCGAGGGTAAGCTCCAATTAATAAAGTGTTTTATATGAAAATAGGTGTTATTTATTTTCCCAAGTCACGCCAGGCCTAGTATTGGTCCAACAGGTTATGGGCCCAGCACGCTTCCACTGCGCTGCTTGGGATTTTCTAGACCTGCGCGTGGACTTAAGAATACCTCGCGAGTGAAGTGCCAAAATTACGGATTTGCCTTTTCAGAGGTGAAACCGTTGGAAGTGCATAGCTGGATTAAAAGCTTGAAGACAAGTTCGACGTGTTGTGTTTTCGTTCCCGTTTTCGATCAGCAACGGTTGACACCTGCCGCGGAGGAGAAGGTCAAGGAGACGACCAGCTGCTTTGCTTTGTTTCAAAAAGCGACTTCTCAGCTCGAGTGACAATATGTCCGATCAGGCAAAGAGGGTATCTTTGCAAATGCCGAAGACATGAGGTAAGTCGCAGTGTTTTGTTCATGAAGTGCGCGAATAAAAAAAATTTTGCGTGAAGACAGTAAAATCTTCATGACGCAAAATCCGTAACGCGGCATGCGAGGCAGGTGATTCCGAGAATCAGCCCGAAGCCGGTAACGTGTTTAAGCGTGCCTGTGCGCGCGCGGCGAAGCAAAATGGCGGCGCCCGGCAACGCGGCAAAAAAGAAGTCGTTGGCGCGGGAAAGAGAAGCCGTTGGCGCGTTCAAGCGCGAGCGCCATCTTGCTCTCAGTGCACATGAGAGCGCCGGGGCGAGTTAGTTCCTCGTCCGCACAAACGATGGCGCTAGTTCCGTTAATCAAAGCTTGACTGCACGTACGTAAACACACGTAAATGCTCGAAAATGCTATGTAGCAAACTGAGAACAACGGCTCGAATTTTGATTGAAAATTCATTCTCGAATAAAATCTTAATCTATGTTGCGACGCATTGATCGAATCGGGTAGCGGAAATGTTACTAAAACTAGACTCAAGTTCGACTAACCTTTTATAAATAAAAATTGCAATTTTAAGTCCGATTAAAAATTATAGTGAAACAGTTAACTGACTAGCTTGAATTTAACAGATGAGAAAAACCTGCAGTTGTTTCTGCTGCTTCAGGACCAGGAGCTGGAAATTTCAGAACTGTGTCCCGATGACTCCTTTTATCCAGAGTTGGATATTGATGGGAACATCTACATAATGACGTCAAGTGGTAAAAGATTCGATTTAGGCAAAGTTTGAATTTTTTTTGATAAGTTCGAAAATTAAAACTCGATCTTCCACAACAAAATATGTACATATTAAATTTTCAAAAAAAATAGCATGCTGCTCAGTTCCAAAATTTAAATGTTGGCCGGTACATGCAGGGTAGTGTATGTTGTTGCTGCTACACTGTGTGTGCTGTAAAATCATAGTTTTATTTATTTTTTTAAACAAACAGGCAATTTGCATTGCTTTCTTGATTGTTGTTCGTCAACTAAGCACATGCTTAATAAATTGCTACATGTGATAGAGTGTTTGTTTTGATTGTCGTTCGTCAAAACAAACAACTCATTTACAAAATGTTCTTAGATAACTCTCTCGTCGAGGAACGTTTAGTGGAATCCGTAAAGAAGGAGATCAAAAGGATTCGAGCTGAAGAGGTGGCTCCAGCTGAAACGGTTGACCCAAGCCAACGTGGGAATACCTTGTCCCCAAAGCTGGATGTTATTACTGTAACTGCTGACGGTGGGCCGGCCTATAAGTTCAATGAAGGGAAAGAACAAAAGTCCGATTTTGTGGATAATGACAGCTGGAAAATTAAGTTTGAGAAAAGCTTGAAAGGTAAATCCACCCCTGTTGTTAAATCGAATATGCCGATACAACTGAATTTGGGACTGAACAAATACCGTCAGGATGAGGGGACAACTAAGTTTGGAAAGTTTTCTTTGAATGATTCATGCAGTGCATCAAATATGCAGTGGATGAGAGGTACAGCTGGATGGAGGAAAAAGTACAGTATTGGACAGAACAAGATACTTTCCGTAGAGAATATAAATTAACACAAAATTTGAATGTTAATACCTTTTTAGACTTTTTAACTTCAGAACTAACTCTTACTGATTTATCTGCACAAAACAACTGTCGATCATCGAATCAAAACGCTGCAAATGAAGTAGTTACAAAACCTCATGTGAGTAGAGAATATTTAGCAAAACTAGTTCAGGATGAAGTTAATAAAATTGACATGCCATAGCATAGCTTTATTAGTGTAAAACAAGTTATTGATTTTACTGATATTAGATTCACAATCTATACTTTCTAAATCAATTGATTCAGTTAAATTACTTATTTTTCTATCTTTTAGCGTATTCCCAAAATTTGAATAGCTAGAGCATAGCTCGTTGCTATCTTTATTTACTTCTACGTCTAATTCAGTGTCAATTTGCATCGGTTCATCAAGCTTATTATTTTCAATCTCTGTACTTTCAAGCTTGTCTTGTTCACGAGTTATCTCTTTGGTTGCGGATTCGCTTTCCTTATTGGGCGCAACACTTACAATTGGATATTCACGACGCCTTGTGGTTATATATGCAACAACCTTATTTACATTATTATTTTCATTTTTATCCGAGTTATTTGTTTCTAACTCTATTACCCAATGAGGTTGCTCATATATCCCAGAGACAAAAATCGTTTTTGACATCGGATCAAATATATCAATTTTCTTGTTATCCAAGTATATACCTAAACCCTTATCAACAAAGTTCCCCCGTGATCTGCCTCGGGCATGGCCTCTATCGGACTTGATTTTCTTAGGGTTGCTACCCTTCTGTGACTCGTAATTGCGTCGTTTTACACGTCGTTTCGATCTGTATTTTGTCTTTTATACCAGTACTTTTACTCGAATAAATTTTATTAACTTCATCCTGAACTAGTTTTGCTAAATATTCTCTACTCACATGAGGTTTTGTAACTACTTCATTTGCAGCGTTTTGATTCGATGATCGACAGTTGTTTTGTGCAGATTTTCCAGCTGATAAAATCTATTCTTCCTCGTACAGTCGATCTTGTTTTGCCCAATACTGTACTTTTTCCTCCATCCAGCTGTACCTCTCATCCACTGCATATTTGTGCCTGATCAATTCGGTGACTACGTCATCGTGTACTCGATTGCACTCACTTTCGATTTTCCCTCTCAATTCTTTGTTTTCTTTTTCTAATTTATCCAGCTTAGCCGTTACCTCTGAAATTGGTCACCGAATTGCTCAGGCACAAATATGCAGTGGATGAGAGGTACAGCTGGATAGAGGAAAAAGTACAGTATTGGGCAGAACAAGATCGACTGTACGAGGAAGAATAGATTTTATCAGCTGGAAAATCTGCACAAAACAACTGTCGATCATCGAATCAAAACGCTGCAGATGAAGTAGTTACAAAACCTCATGTGAGTAGAGAATATTTAGCAAAACTAGTTCAGGATGAAGTTAATAAAATTTATTCGAGTAAAAGTACTGGTATAAAAGACAAAATACAGATCGAAATAACAAATAGAGATAGTACTTTCCGTAGAGAATATAAATTAACACAAAATTTGAATGTTAATACCTTTTTAGACTTTTTAACTTCAGAACTAACTCTTACTGATTTATTGTACGCGATTGATTCGACGGTTCAGCCATCACGCGTGCCTGATCAAACTAAGTTGGAAAAAGATAAAGTTCGAGTTCGAGACATCATTATCAATAGAATCGATATTTCTTATTACGAAAAGGTATCGGATATCCGGGATCCTATTGAATTGCTTGATGAAATTAAACGCATTAAAGAAAATTAATTGAACGTGACTACAAGAAGTATTCGAAAAGAATTGCACACTATTCGATACAATCCACATAAAGAGAAAGCATAAGCTTTCTGGGATAGATTCGATAAATTAGTTCGATTGTACAATAAGTTGCCCGACACACCTTCCTTATCAAATGACGAAATATGCGATGCATACTATGAGGCCATTGTCGTACATTTACCTCAAGTTAAAGAGTCTGAATTTTTGAATAAGGATACTACTGGCAAATTTTTAACTTTAAATCAACTTAAAGATTATATTGTGCGACAGGAAACAGCTCGAATTGGATCAATCGAATCAGCTGGAAAGACTACAGAAGCTGGAGCAAAAGCATATTACGTGTCTGATCCTGCGGCGCTTTATTACAAATGCGGTAACAAGGGCCACCATCAGGACGAATGCGCAAGGTCAGGGAATATGTGCTTCAGATGCAAGAGGTACGAAGGGCATGTCCGTGCAAACTGCCCATACACGGAGAGTCAGCTGGAAAAGGTTTTGAAGGAGAATGAAAGTCAAAGAAGGTATGAATCCTCAAATTCTAATCAGTGTGGTAGACGAGGTGGCTTTAGTCGTGGTATAAAACGACGCAATTACGAGTCACAGAAGGGTAGCAACCCTAAGAAAATCAAGTCCGATAGAGGCCATGCCCGAGGCAGATCACGGGGGAAAGGTAGACAAAATAGACAAAACAACAATAATTCTACCAAAACCTCCGAATCTGGTGAGTGCACAGGTCTGTATGTAGACAGTACACTTCTTAACGCGAAAGAAAGCGATAAAAACCGACTGATTAGATTTCTGGCGGACTCTGGTGCTACAGAGCACATGACTAATTCTAAATTAATTTTTAAAACGTTTGATAATACTAAAAGGCTCGATATTAAATGTGCAAATGACAATGATTCAGCGATTATAAAATTGGAGAGAGTAGGTAACATATCTGGTTACACCAAAAATGATGACTTTTTAAGCTTGAAAAATGTAATCTATGCTAAGTCATTGTCGGAAAATTTGCTATCACTGAGGAAATTTGTTGATAAGGGCTTAGGTATATACTTGGATAACAAGAAAATTGATATATTTGATCCGATGTCAAAAACGATTTTTGTCTCTGGGATATATGAGCAACCTTATTGGGTAATAGAGTTAGAAACAAATAACTCGGATAAAAATGAAAATAATAATGTAAATAAGGTTGTTGCATATATAACCACAAGGCGTCGTGAATATCCAACTGTAAGTGTTGCGCCCAATAAGGAGAGCGAATCCGCAACCAAAGAGATAACTCGTGAACAAGACAAGCTTGAAAGTACAGAGATTGATAATAATAAGCTTGATGAACCGATGCAAATTGACACTGAATTAGACGTAGAAGTAAATAAAGATAGCAACGAGCTATGCTCTAGCTATTCAAATTTTGGGAATACGCTAAAAGATAGAAAAATAAGTAATTTAACTGAATCAATTGATTTAGAAAGTATAGATTGTGAATCTAATATCAGTAAAATCAATAACTTGTTTTACACTAATAAAGCTATGCTATGGCATGTCAGATTGGGACACGCTTCGTTGCAAAAGTTGAAAGAATTCCAAAGAAAATTTCCAAATTTGGAAAACTTGAAGGAAATTAAGTTCGATGATTCTGTACTTGATTGCGAAGTTTGTATTGTGTCAAAATTCAACAAGCTACCTTTCAGTTCGACTAGACATAGAGCGAGTAAACCTCTGCAAATTGTTCACGCAGACACAATGGGACCGATCAGTCCAGCGACACATCCCAAGAAATACAGATTCATATCTGTATTTATCGATGATTATTCACGACTTGCGATGGCGTATCCAATGAAACAGAAAAGCAAAACGGGTTATTGCCTTGAATCTTTCATTAAAAGCTCGAGAAATTTATTAGGATCTAACGCTAAGTTCTGTTACCTTAGATGTGATCAGGGTACAGAATTTACAGGAGGGTATATACAGGAAGTTCTAGATAAGTTCGAAGCAGAGCTACAGTTAGCTAGCCCAGATACACCTGAGCATAATGGAGTGGCTGAACGTTTTAATCAGACCATCCAAAAACTCACGAGAGCTTTAATGTACGATACACGCCTACCTGAGAATATGTGGGAACTTGCCCTGAATGCAGCCGTCTATTTCTATAATAGGACGCCTCATAGCTCGAATGAAATGGTACCGCCCTTACAAATGTTCAAACCAGACTTCAAGCTCAACACTGTACGTCCCGAGATAGCATATGCGGTGAATGTGTTAAGCAGATACCAAATCAATCCCACTGATGAGGAGTGGAAAATGGTGAAACGAGTATGCAGATACTTGAAACACACCAGAAGTCTGGGTCTTAAGTTTGAAGGAAAGCTTGATAACTTACAAGGTTTTTCAGATGCCAGTTTTGCTGACTGCAAAGGCTCGATTACAACGAGTGGTTTTGTAATCAAGCTCTATGGTGACACAGTAACGTGGAAAAGCTAGCTTTATCGACCTGTCAAGCTCAGTATGTAGCAATGAGCGAAGCTAGTCAGGAGATGGTATCTCTACAAAACTCGTTAAGCTTGATTCTGAGAAACTCCTTCTTGCCCATGACTCTTTGGTGCGATAATAAAGCTGCTGAGGCTAGTACTCAAGTAAGCAGTACAAGTAAACTCAGACATATGACTGTAATTAGAGAACACTTTGTTCGAGAGTGCGTAGCCAGAAATCTAATCAAAGTCAGTTGGATCGCATCAAAAGATCAAATAGCAGATATATTCACAAAGGCGTTACCTTTTGAATTACATGCTAAACTAACTAAATTGCTTTTAAACTATTATTTATAATATTAACATTTGTTTGCTTCTTTTCAGACGCTAAACCGTAATGCTGGACGACGTCGTTGAAATCTGCTCGGGAGGGAGTGTTGAAAATAAGCGAGTAGAATTCGAGCGACTGCAGAGAGCACGATGGGACTGTTCTTCCCTCTCTCCCCGTCGAACTACGGCCAGCGTCGACGTCGCGGCTGCGGCGGCGGCGCTCACTTCTCTGTGTGCTCTCATGCGAGAAAGACGCGTTCGCGATACGATTGCATCTACATAGTTCCTTTGTTTGTTAGTTCGATTTATAGTTCATTACTTGTGTTAAGTAAGCTCGAGGGTAAGCTTCAATTAATAAAGTGTTTTATATGAAAATAGGTGTTATTTATTTTCCCAAATCACGCCAGGCCTAGTATAGGTCCAACAAAAATCATTACATATTTTGGCGTATTCTGTATTGAGCCAATGATGATATAAATCTGAAATGAAAACAGGATAATCTATTTAATTTCATATTAATACAAGAGGTGGAGAATTTAAATGTTCGGAGAAATTTTTATTTTTTACCTTGGCATATTCTTAATTTTTCAGGATGCAGTTTATCTGGTTTTTCGGAAATTTCCCCTTTGGATTTATTACTTTTTTTCCAGATATTGTGGAGCGTAATAACGTTGCTTCTCCAAAAATTGTCATCAAACAATTTGACACGAACGTATATGGGCTTTTTGCACGCAATAACATATTGTCCCAGACGGATGATGTCATCCATTGGTGTCTACCAATATGAATCTGGAAAATAATAGAAACAATTAGTGAATTAGAAAATGAACTCCTTCAAAACAAAAATTAATAAATTACCTGGTTATCTGACTTCCTGACGTATCCAATCGGAAGAAAATTTTTTCGAGTGTCCAGATTCACCGATGTTTCTTCATTCAACTGGCTACTTATAACTATACAAAAAAAACAAAGCTATTGATGCTACATTGTACATTTAATAAAAGGGATATTTATATAAATGCTAAATTATTGTGTAAGGATGGAATTACTATTAAAACTTGTAAGCATGATGATTTTTAACACATCATGTATTGCTTTACATCAATTTACCATTCCAAACTTGCGCATTTATTCCAAAAGGTTACAGAAAAAAAAATAATGATAATAACATGAAAATGAAAACACATAGAGTTATGAAGGAATCACTCGCTTTGTTCACACCACTCGTTCTAAACAGCATCTCTAAAGACCAATCTCAACAACCAGTTATCAGAAAGCATGCAAAAATTAATAGTTGTATGCAAAAAATGCGTAAAAACTTGAAACTGCGCGTTCCAATTGATGCCCAAGGGTTCTTTTGATCAGCACGATGAGGTTTTAAGTTTTTATACATATGTCATACAATATATTTCATTCACGGAGCGGAAAATCGCAACTTTAAGACAATTAAAAATGTGCAAATTTTTATTTTACGCCCAGTGAAACAAAAATACTGTTTTACAGCAAGCGAAATTATGAGATAGCCACCAAACAAATATAGGCATAAAAAGTGAAATTATTTAATTCAATCATTAAAACGTGCCCATATCAATTTTTCCAGTTGTATACCCGAAATGCTCAGAAGTAGAATACTCCACAGTTATGAAACCATCACGGCATCATTTTCGTATTGTCAGCTGAAAAAAATATTCGTATTATAGTTTATAGGACAACACATAGAAAACACAGTATTCAACTCTTTAAGGTGAATTCTGAAAAATAAAAATTATTATAAATTTATGAAGATAAGAGTTCCATTAAATCGCCGTTAAACGCTGAAATTGAAAATTTAAGGAAATTCCATACCTAGGACTTTATAGTCAATAATAAAGAGCACTTTTTAATTTCAAAATTTATATGAAAGTGACCTATGTATTATAGAACTTCCTCAAGTAACTTAAAATTTATAAATTAACCGTATTTTTTAAACATTCAGATTGACTTGCCTTTTTCTGCATCATTCTTTTCTAATAATTGCTTTTGAAGTTGTTTATTTAACTCTACAGTTTTTTTTCTGTCCTTTAACTGTTTCTCCAAATCTTCTATTTTTTTATTACAATCTAGTATAGTCAAATTACTCAAGATCTGAAAAATAAAAAATAAATTATTTAATAAGGATATAAATTTACTTTCTTGCAGTGTTCCATATGCCATATTTCATACATTCGAGTGTGATTTACATAAAAACAATACTTTACGCACTGTTACTTGATTAGTAAATCCTATTGTTATTTATAGTTTGAGTGCTTTATTGATATTGATTGATATAAATTGATATTAATTGATATAAATGATATTGATTGAATGTTGTTGATATTAATTGACATCATTTAATATGAGACATTTAAGTTTTTAAATAACATTTGAGTGAAAGATTTTATCATCGTACCTTAGGTCCAGCACTAGAAGATTTATCCTTCACTTTGGCAGAAATGACTGAGGATGAAGCTGAAGTATCATTTTCAATTTTCTTAATGTTCACTGAAGCCTGCTTCTCATCAATAGTCTGTGCTACAGCAGCTTTAGCTGTAGATGCAGGCAGCTTCGTTTGCAAAGACAGTTAAAAAATCAGACAGAGAAAAAAAGTGAGAAAAAGCCAAGCTTTGATTATAGTATTCTATTAATACATAAGTATTTAACGATAACATTTACTGAATAAAGCACTCACTAATACAATAAC
Source organism: Nasonia vitripennis (assembly GCF_009193385.2). Lineage (NCBI taxonomy): Eukaryota > Metazoa > Arthropoda > Insecta > Hymenoptera > Pteromalidae > Nasonia > Nasonia vitripennis. Next base: position 551,178 of record NW_022279659.1, read on the forward strand.
TGATAGAGCGCATGTATGTATGCACAGGTAAACTCATATACAGAAAATATTTAATTAAAATTTGTAATGGTAATTACTTTTGTTACTATTTTTATGATATCTGTATATAATTCCAGGTTTCAACTATAATAAAATACTGTTACATTTCCATAAATAACCTTCTCGTGGAAGGGATTTTAATGAAAATATAAAAGAAGTTTATTATGTAGAGACATAAAATTTTGTACAAATGTTTAACAAAATATTTCGAAACTAATTGCCATTCCAGATTTAAATTAAATGCATTCAGTATATGGGTTTACCTATAAATTCACTCGCGCACTCCCAGTTTTTAGAAGTGAGAGTAGCAAAGATTCGTTCTTACAACACCTCACAGACTGATAATCCTACCTTGGATGCAGAAGGCTCCAGTGAATTGGGTTCAGCTGCCTTGCAATCCTCAGAATAATTTTCTATTTCATTATTGAACTGCGCTTCATTGCTGTCTGTGGCTGTTTTCTCACAATCAGCAGCCTCTTCCAAATGCTTTATCGAGTTATTTTTTTCTTGATCCTTATTTATATTTTGCGGTCTCTGCTGCATTTTATTGGAAAATTGATTGTCAATTTTCTCTAACTTCACAGCAGAAATAGTGTCATATTTTTTCATTTCCTGTAAGAATAATTAAAAAATAATTAAAAATTAATTTTCAAAATTATCAGTTTATAATATTAGTGCTGTTCATAATACCTGCAAGTTCTTTGTTTTTTTCTTTGGAAGCAATGAACTTTTTGTTTTTGAAAGTTTTGTCGGATTTTCATTTTCACTGGCTGTATCTATATGTTTTGACGATTTCACCCTTTGTCTGCGTGTTTTTACAGCTTCATCTAGCTTCTTCTCGGATTCTAAATAAATGTATTTTAATAATTTTGAATGGTATGTTACAAAATTTAAATTGTGGTAAAAATATTTTAGACAAATATGTCATGGAAAACAATTATATATTTCATATTTTGTACAATAAAGCTTTGATCACAATAACAGGAGGATAAAGTCGACAATTAATTTATATACAAATATGCTACAGTGTACAGGATTATGCTTTTAAAGCCGACTGTAATCTTAATGGAGCTATCTTACAATGCTCAAACAGAATCGTCAAGATGAGTCTTATACACTGAGAAAAAAATAAAGTTGGGGTTACTTGGTAGCACAAAGAAGCATGAACTAGAGTGGTCTCCAATAGACATAACCAGAGAGTCCTGTAGCCAGAGCCGGAGTATACAATTAGCCAACGTAACCCCAAAATGTACCTATGCTAGCTGCCTTGCTTTATAAATGCATTACATATTGGATTAATCGATCGGCTATACTAAACATGCTTATACTTCAACAACTCTGATAATGATTATTGGACTCTATACAGTAATCCTAACTTTATATTTTCCTCTCAGTGTCCGTGACTGTCTGGGCTATTAATTTTAATGTGCTACTCTTATTTGGTATATTGTTTTTAAAAGTAATTTGAAAATACAAAACATAAAAAAGTCAATACTTTCTTTAAATCACCTTGTTTATACGCAAGTTAAAATGGATTTTATCTACGATAATCAAAAAATAGACTGAATTTTCAGCTTCAATTGAAATAATAAAAATAAGAATAAAAACTGGAAAAATAGAATCTCGATTTAGACAAAAAAGTTAAGAAATAAAATGCGAGTCTAGTACGTTAGTGAGAGGTGGAAAACAAATAAATGAATATATATACATATAAACACAGACCATTACTTCTCTGTCATATTTTTACCAACAATTTATGTATATATCACTACTTGAAACGATATAGTGTTCTTACCTTCCATAAAGATAATTTGTGCTCTGTAGAACTTATTATTGTCTTTCTCGTCCTGCACAAAATACTTTTTACTGTCGTTGAATGTGTGATCTTCAAATACGTCGTTTATTTTTTTTACGTGAACTTTTCTTTTAACCCCCCTACTTGGCCCTTCCAAAAATATGACGTACGCAAAGGGTACCATGACGAAGTATAGGACTATTATTTTTCAATAAACTATAAAATCTTGCAATCCGTATAATATAAAAAAATACAACTAAGTATATTGCGGCGTTACATAGCCTACATTCTACAGCACTATGTGTGCACGTCTCGTGCGCATATGCATACAATAATAAATGACTCGTACTTTAAAATGCACGAGAAATATTATGTGTCTAATCTAAGCTTAATAAACACTATGTTTTAAACAATATAATGGAGTGAATCCGAACAAAGGGCATTAAAAACACCGTGCTCTTGTGCTCTCGGAATTCTCGGATCTACAATCTACATTAATATGGGACTTTCCACATTGAGTGCGTTGCGACTGTGTTGTGTCTGTTCCGTGTGATGTGGTGGCGCTACATGTCCGCAACATAACTACTGTGGAGTTCACGATCTACCAACGTCCGATACTTCGATGCCTAAAGCTATGGATGTCATTATGGAGGTTATTTTCTCAGCTCCAAAACTCCAAAATGTGCTCGACGAAATCTCGTGCAAATCGTAGTTATTTGGTAAGTGATAATTATTTCAAGATACTGTAATGATTATTTTTCAATTATGCGCTATTTGAATTTAAATGAGATATAAAACATCAATTAAAAATAGTTTTTATATCTTTCAAAGCTGATCTAAAACGTTTGGCGTGCTCCGAAACTCGGTCGCCCGTGTTTCTGTCTCTCTCAGCCATACGTGAGTTGCGTGTGTCTGAGAGAGACAGAAAAACGGGCGCCCGAGTTTCGGAATACGCCTGTTATTTACACAGTACAATGGTACTTCATCGCCATTTTCCACTCTAAAATATACTTGCTTCAGATGCCCTCTCAGTGACAAAATCTATTACCATACCATCTCCACAATCTATACCTCAACAGTCTATACCTCCAAGCAAAACGTGTTTTTTTACTGATTTTCTTTTTTAATTAAATGTAAGGTCCTCCTGGTCAATCACCACTTCAGAACAACAGCAACAACGTACAAACAACAGCAGCAGCAACAATAACATAACGAATGCATCTCCTGCAATAGATGATCATGCAAGGTGGATGGAAATGTTCTCCAGGACCAAATCAACAAGTACCGCATCCCCCATCTCAGCAAATGTCATTGTAACAGATGTCTTCCTGGTAACAACAATAAACTATGCCACTCCAACAGCAGCGTTAGTACATGATATTTTTTGTATTATTTAATATATAAAACACATTAAAATTAAAAACACACGCAGTTTCAACTGTCTTGCCATCAATGCCTAATACCAGAACGTTAAGACAAAATTTTGTTTGTAAACTTAGAAACTGTTTAAAAATGTTCTTTAATCTACATGATAACATTATTTTTTCTTTCTGTATTTCAGAGAACCTCGAGTGAATGGATTCGAAGATCATCACTATCTAACGGAATGCAAAGACCAACACCAGAATCAAAGACAAGCACTATCGCACGCAGTGCTGCTGGCCAATCTTCCACAGGAACAAATGAGAAGATGATACAGTAGGCAGAAAGGAAAATGTTTAATTTGAGTTTTCTTTATATGTTTGTCAAGAAAAAAAAACATACAAAAGGTACGTAGAAGGGTATATAAAACATTCTTTTTTTGAATCTCAGTGTAAGATAATAATAATTTTTTAAAATAAAATTTCTTCTTCACTGCTTTCTTCATAAGAGTTCTGCAATAATTTTAATAAATAATTTTTAGAATATTACCATTAAATAATATAATGATATATTAAACAATATAATGTGATTATTACCTTTGGATATAGTGTATTATTATTATTATTATGTTCAACTCTTCATGGATGCAAATAATTGAATTTTGTGATGGTGCCAGTTTACTTTTAATCTCTGGTAAGATCTTGTTTTTCAAGAAATTAACATAATTCGTAGGGTTCACTGGCATTTCGAACTTCACAGGCTCCTTCATGTGTGATCTGTCCGCACACATGATAAAAGCTATATCTTTATGAATGAAATGCTGCTGATAAAGTCCTACTACAAGACTTTGATACTTGCTATTCAAAAATAAGTAACGAAGGGCAAAGTTCATTTTTTGATTTTCTCTATTGGGGTTAGATTCTAGGTATTTCAGCAAATCAACAATATATTGATCAACTGATAAAAGTTGATCTTTTAATCCAATATCATAACTTCTGATAAAAGCTGTTAGATCCATAGTGAGATATTTGAATTGTAAACTTGGCAAATTAATTTCGATTGAATTCTTTGTTGATGGTTCTTTGTTCAACTTTAGTCTGTTTGTGGTTATGGAAATAAATTTGTAAACTATAAATACAGTGTTGCCAATATAATGGACTTTCAAAATTTATTATTTTTAAGGGTAAATTATTTTTCTTTTCTAAGTTTTTTGTATAAAAAAAGTAATTCATAATATTATGAAAGGGAAATAAATAAATAGAGCTACACATTTCTATTAAAAATTAATTTTTATTTAAATTTCTTTGCCAAACAAAGTATTTGCAGAATGCAATTTTCTTTATCTTCTTCAGAAAGTTTTCTAAAAGACCTTTTGATCAATGATATGAAATTTGCAATTCTTCTTTCTTTTTCATGATCTTCTCTATCTGCAGTTTCATCAATTTTTTCAGTTTCCATAAATTTTTCGGTCATGTTCAAAATTCTTCTTTCAATTGGGATGTTTTCATCAGCTGTTTTCTTTTTCTTAAAACGCTTTTGTTCAGAGGTATTTTCATCGCTTTGCTTATCAGCAGCTCTTTTTGAAAAAGAGTCCAACGTTGACTCATGTACACCCAACGTGCATGGATTCGTTAACTGAGATTTGAATTTAAGAATATGGAACAGGAACTGAAACGTCATGTTAGGTTAGGTATTCGAAATCGGAGCGGGGAGCTGGTTTCAATCTAGGTATGACTATGCTTTGTGGTCAAGTCTGAAAAATTCAAATTTAAAAATAGGAAAGTCGGGTCGAGATTGATAATATTAAGGAAAATACTGTATAAGTCAAAATGACTTGTGTATATACATATATAGGTTAAGAAAAATAAAACCTGCATTAAAAACTTTATTAAGCTGTTTTTATAATTAAATGCAGAATTATGATAAATTTTCTCACACCCACATGAAATTTAAGAATTTTCGATACGTGCAATTTTTAAATAGGTCACAGCTGCAAGTAGTCACATCAATAGTATAAAGAGAATACTTATATTAAATCCTCACATATATTTTAACAGAAGTATAATAGGAGCTGTTATAAAGGTGAAAGAAATCAATAGTTTTACCACAATTTTATTTTTATATATCAATAAACAACGTTTAAATGAACAAAGACAATAAATAATATAAATCGTCGTATAAAAATATAAACTAACGTAAATATGCATCGAAGCATTGTAAAAAAATACATTGAAGAAATTCTCTTATAGCCTACATCGAAAATAGAACACAAGAAATATACATTAACATAATATAAATTTTCTTTTACACTGACTGGCTTATGTGTTATTGTATCGGCTTTCCACGGTTTGTTCCCTCACCATTGCAAACTGGTCTTGTAAAACAGGTGCAGAAGCAACAGTTTATCTGAAAAAAATAACTTAATAAATAACATGTAATGGTTAATATATTTTTCATGAAATGTTCAATTACAATAAAGCTTGAATAATTTTTCATCTAGAGGTCTGAAATTGAAAGCAGGCGTTATAACAATGACTAGAAAAGTAACTATCATGGAATTTTTCATTCAAATATGTCCTGTATATGGGTTCACCTGATAACCTCCTCGCGGTTCTTCATTTTGCGGATATGATTTCTTAGATTTATTATTTTACATACTCCCTTCACCCCTGAGTCATTGATTATTATATTCTACTCAATTTTTAAGCACAGAAAGTTGTAATCACTTTGCCTCTTACTCAAGTATTCAAAAAATAATTTTCACTTTAGAAGTTCACTTGTAATAAATTATTTTAACTTGAGTAAGAGACAAAGTAATGAAAACTATCTGTATATATTTAAAAATACAACAGAATATAATAATACAATTGTTTGGGATGAAGGAAGTTTGTTGAACAATAAAACCAAGATACCACACACGTCAAATGGCGAACCGCGAGTAGGTTTTCAGGTGAACATTGATACAGAACATATTGCAATGAAAACTACCCTGATAATCAGTTTTGTATACATTGTTACAATACCTGTGCCAACTTACAGACCTCTAGATGAAAAATTAATCATACTCTATTGGCAATAAACATTTCATTTTTCTTCGATTTTGAATACCTAACCTAAAGTGGCGTACGTTTCAAGTTCCCGTTCCATATTCTCAAATGAAAACCCCGCGAAACGAATCCATGCACGTTGGGTGTACAATGTAAGTGTCGAGAAACTGCATCGACTTAAAAAATGGCCAAAAGTCTGCTGCATCAGTTCGTGCAGCACTACCAGAAGGTACCGGCATATTTTGTTGCTTGAATAATTGTCTATACTTCAAGTATAGCTTATTCCACTGCGCTTCAACCTCTGCAGCTAATAATAATAGTTTTTATTTATAAAGAAAATTATAGCATTTCAATTAAAATTTTTAAATCATATAAATGCAATACATACCTGTCCATTCCTCTAGATAATACTGATAAATAGCAGAAGCTATAATTTTAAACTTATCCTTTTTGATATTGCTGGATAAATAATTGTGATCTCCTTTATTATAAATCATGGGTTCTGCTCGACCATCTGAATGATAATCTCGTTAATATGGTCTATATTTTCCGACATTTTTCACTATTTAATTATATATCAGTAGTTATTTTGTATTTTATCACTGCTGATTGTGCTCGTTTTCCTAACGCGTAGATGCTCTTTTGTTTATATTAACATAACCTATTAATTTGTAACAACGACGTTCGGCAACATCTTGCAATCCCGCGCGCTTTCGAGGTCTTTTATTGTAATTAACAGTCAAAATAATGGAGGAAAACAAAACTGAAATTAATAAATACTTGATAGGGTTGGTGAAACAATGTCCTCTATTGTATGATGACAATGATTTCAATCACAGAGATCACGAAAAAAGATATGAGTGTTTCGAAAATTTTGCGTTTCTAATAAACAAAAATTTAATGCATCAATGACATGTAAGAATTAATTTTTTACAAACTAATTTGCGTTAATTATAGTTAGGTTACCCGTCAAATGTTTACTATACTAAAAATGGGAATTTAATAGTCGTAATTTATTTGCAGCAGGTGATGTGGATCATCGTTGGATTAATATAAGAAAATCATTTGCGAGAGCCACTAAAAATGGAAAGAAATTTTATCTAGCCTCTGATCTACAATTTCTAAAGAAGCATATTAAGCATTTAGAGAATGCTTCATGTAAAAGTAAACCTCCAAAACAAAGTATCAAAGAAGAAGATAATGATGAATTCCACCCAGAAGCTGATGACGAAAATTTGAACTTTCAAGATGTTTTAAGGTGTCAACTGCAATCGAAACAACAGACCAATGTTTCACAAAACTCAATTACGAAAAATGAAAATGATTTTTTATTATTAAACAATAATCAAAATGATGAATTAATGAAAGCGCAAGAAAATATCAGTGCATTTACATTAGCATTACGCAAACTACAAAATCCTAAAAGTGACTGTTCATCTACTCCAAAGAATAATATACTGACAGGAATAACTCAGAGTTCTAAGAAACCTGCAACATCAACAGTACATGCAGTAATGACTAAAAAAACCACGGAAATCACTGTACCTGAACAAGATGAATTTGCGAAACGAAAGCAGGCAGAAACTAAAAGTTTGAATGATAAACTTCAAAGTGCTATTGATTCAAGTATGCAGTTTATAAACAATATAAATAGCACCAAAAAAGATGAAAATGATGACGACATATACGAAAAAAATATCAGAGAAGCATTGAGAAGTGTTCCATTTGATAAGATTGCTGACTTTGTTACAGACATTCATATAATAATTAGTTCATTTAAAGATCAAAATTAGATAAATTGTAATCCTTGTTCATTTCATACTATACTTGTAATTATACTTAACACAACATTATCATTATTATTTAACATCTATCATTATTATTTATTGTTCAATATTTCCAAAACTAGTATTTTATTTGTAAACAAATAACTGTATCAATAGTGACAAAAATGTATCAATAGATGTATGTTTCAAGCACATAAAAGTAATTTTTTTATTTTTCAACAAGTCCTTTTACAAAATTTATTGATATAACACCCTTACAATATTATCTATCGCTCACCTATCTAACTATAAACAATAAATAGTATTTGAAAGTTTTCGTTAATTTAGTAAATTCGCCGAACTACGTCCAAAATGGTGTGTTTTGGCTGGTGAAAGAGGCATGCATAGCGTGTGTGTATGTGTAATACACCAAAATTTCCAAGGCCATGCTTGAAGCATCCAAATTGATGATTCTTACGAAAGGATCTGGTGATCCAATAAATGGTTATATCGATTGCTTTTCGTTCAGCTTATGCAGAAATCAGAATCCTGCTTGTTTTTTAGGAAGTTGCCAAAAATGTGGTAATTTTTTAAGATTTGAAGAACATGTATCTATACGAAAATAAGATTGAAGAATTAATTTTAGTATCTGGCAGTGAACAAATAAATGTACTTTAAAAAGAGAATGTCTTTCGGTGGATGATTTTACGTCCGAATTGTCTTTGAGTTAAAAAAAAAAATCAATCTAAATATATAAAAGATCAGAAGAACAATTTACAAGAGAACGAAAGGCTTCTGGAGATGGATTATGCTGAAAATTTTGCTTACGTCGTTCAGGATGCTGCTCAGCAATTTCGTTTTAACAATGATCAGTATACAATAAATGTTGCAGTACTATATTACAGAGAAGATAATGAAGCAAGGCATTGTAGTTTTATAGCACTTTCTGAATGTACTCCTCATGATACGGCCGCAGTTTATATTTTACAAGAAAAGATTATTTCTGAAATAAAGAAAAGATTCCCAAAAATGAATAAGATTATATACGTCACAGATGGTGCAAAGCAGCACTATAAAAATAGATATCAAATGATGAACTTGGTTAATCATGAGTCAGATTTCCAAATAATGGCGGATTGGCATTTTCATGCTACTGCTCATGGAAAGGGTTCATGTGACGGAGTAGGAGCCGTGTTAAAAAGAGAAGCTACTCGTACCAGCTTGCAGGCCAAAGCTACGGAAGTGATTTTAAATTCAAAATAACTTTATGACTGGGCGAGACAAAAGTTTCAAACAATAACATTCTTTCACTATTCCAAAAAAGATTACGAAAAAACTTCAAGATCATAAAGAAAAGATTCTCGGTTGCACCGTCTGTTACAAAAATTTCAGAAGGACATGCGTTTTTAGTTTCTCCCGACAAAAAAAATTACTGTGTTTAGATACTCTAATGCACCAAGTCCATTATCAATAGTACAATATTAATAATTGAATTTAAAATTTGTTCAACAGAATAATACATAAATACAAAAATAAAAGTAATAATTAAAAAACTTAAAAAAATAGAAAGTAATGCGGGCTTTGTAATAAAGACAGTCTTAACCCTGTAAAACGCAGAGAGCTTTCATAGGAATCAATAAAAAAATTGCACAGTATAAACCATATTATCAGTAATCAGCTACATTATTTAAGTGCACTGAAGTAAAAGTAAAAAAATTAATTTAGCTTCGTGATCAAATTCAGTGGACCAACATTCATAAAAATAGCCTTCGTCAATGATTTTCTTCTAGATGTAAATTTCTTAACCGCGTAAAAAAGACATTTTGGATGGTTTTTTGAGGTTAGGGACGAGCCCTTGAGATATCGGTAAAAAATATGGCCGGTTTCGTGTTCAGCAGCACAAAATACATAAAAATACTCTCTGTCAATAATTTTCCTCCCGTCGATCACAGAATAAACCTCTCAACTGCGTGAAAAGCAATTTTGGGGGTGTCTTTTGAGGTTAGGGATGAACGCTTGAGGTATCGGTAAAAAATACCGTCGGATTCTTGTTCAGCAGCTCAAAATACATGAAAATAATCGTTGCTTAGAATTTTTCTGAGCCCCTGTGATTTCTGACAGCTTGATCATTTCGTAAAGTAGTAATTTTTTAAGGTTAGGGAACGCGTAGCTTCGTCTAAGAACAAAATTTTAAAAAACGCCCCTCACTAATTAAAAGTACATAAAAAATGCTAAATTTTCCATATTTTTAAAAATTTTTAGATCAAAAGGAATTTTGGGCGGAGCTTTGTTACGTTTGACGTGGAACGTCCCATATATATAATTAATTTATTTTTGTAAAAGACGGAATGTATGTGGTTAAAAGGTAAGTGTAAACTCAAATTATTATCGTTGTTATTACATATTATAGTTGGGATGCATTATTGTAGTGGTACTGCGTACTTGCACTGTATAATTGTATACCACATTACACAATAAATAATTCTTATAATTTTTGTCTTATAATTTTGTTTATTTAACGTCTCAACCTGTAAGCGGAAAAAATATACTAAAAGCAAAAAACTGAAAATAATTAAATAAATAAATATTTAATATGACGAATAACTGTGTGACGAGACACGAGTCTCGGACATGTAAATACGTGTGAAGGCGGCTGCAATAAACACGGCATGCGCAGCGAGCGCGCGCGCAACGAACGAAAGGCGAATCCGCACGACGCGGCATGAGCGCGCGCGCGCAACATTCGCAAGGCGAGTCCGCACGAGCGCGGAGCGCGGCAGCCGGTGAGCGATTCAGCGACGACGCGCCAGGTGGCGCGAGCGGCGTACGCGGTACGCCGTAAATGCACCTACACATATCCGCGCCGCGCGCCTTTATAAGGCGGATTGCGCGGCACGATGGGCAGTTCTACTCGAGCTCCACTCCGGGTAGTATCGTGCGCACACGTTACTGCAGGGAACAGCGAGAGATAGATCTGCGCCGACGAAATCGTCTCGTGACGATTTGGTAGATGAACCGAAACCCGAAACTCCGAATTGCCGTCATGAGGCAACCCGGAACACCCGACGAACATCGGGCCTCGCCTACGTGAGCACACCTGACGATACTCGGTGTCACCGTAAAAATCCTAACCTACATTTCGACACATTGCTGCCACCCTCTGCCACTGTGAGCCCACAGGGTGAGGGAGTAACAATTACAACACAGGCGATTCACCCGATCGTGCGCTCACGTCCTGGTGAAACAAAGGTACATTCCTAACCAACAAACCCAGCCTTACGCCGACATCTCACGACTCGCTTTATCTCTGTGCGCACACAGGATAAAGAGAGAAACGAGACGAGCGACGAAGATTTGTGAAACCGTACGCACACGACTCCACAAATCCGAGGGATAACCTCAAAACCCCGTTGCACTATCCCGGCCGTTACTGTGCGCCACAGAGCGGTCGAGATCGTTGTTACGCGACACATTCGGAACGGCGTAGCCGTGCGCACACGACTCCACCGTACCGAATGAATTCCTAAACTCAAAATCCGCCACCGATCCGTCATACCGCCACCGTACCGAAACACCGTAGCCGCGAACACCGAATCACTCTTGTAACGAAATCGCGTAGATAGTCTTATAAATTGTCAACTGTGTTAGTTTAAACAATTCTCTTTGTAAAGGCGAAATATTTTTAACAAGACGCATAATTGATTTCTGTTTCAGCCGGGATTTAACAACTGATTCCAAATTGCTATTCTTTACTTAAGAAATATATTTTGTTATTATTAAAAATATAAAAACAGACTCTTTTCTTGTCCCTTTCCCCTATTCAGATCCTGGAACCGACTGACTATCCAGTCTCTTGGGGAAAGTTAAACCGTTACAACTGCTAGAAATCATTAGATTTCATTGTCAGTGAGCTCGTTATTATTCTTGCTATCGAAGTCATCACTTTCTATAGCGCTTTCTTTAACAACTAATAATCTCTTCATATCGGGTGTTAATTTAGATGATTTTTTTTTGGCAGTGAGATATTCAATAGTGATAGATGTGGATCCGAATGTAAAAGTAAACGTTGGAACATATCTCTGTTCGCTTCAACCTTGAAAATAGCATACGATTACTAGATATACTATGCATTGGTTATTCTTGATACGTGATATAAAGAGATCAAAGTAAGGCAATAGATTTATCCACCCTATGTCCATCCATCTATTATTCTATCAATCTATCTAACTTTTTACTGATCTATTTATCCATCTTTCAATCTAGTTTGTACTCACCTTGAGATTTTTCTGGTAAACCTATCTCTGAATCTTTTTACGTTTTTATTATTACTCTCTTGAGCTTCTTCTGAGAGTATACCAATAGGTAACAATAGCTCCCTTATTATTTTGTAGCCATGAAGCAAAACTATTTTCAGCGTTAAAACCTAATAAAAATAAATGCTTTAATAAATACGATTTATATATTCAGAATAATAATTCAAATTTTCAGAATCTTTTGCAAATGTTAAATACATATAATTTAATCAATTTTTTCTACGATAAAGACCCAAGAAATAAATTAAAATTATAAAATTGAATTTCTGTTGCGTTAATAACAAATGACACTCAATATAGCTATTTGTCACCACTAATCGTACATGCATGATTTTCTCTTCTAGTCCTATAGTTATATAATATACAATCTTTATACCTGTAATTCTGGCAACAACATCAGCGTTATTATTAAAATCTTCTTGCTGTGTTGCCATCGTTTGTGTTACCAGAGCATTGTGTTAGAGCATCGAATCGTATTCCAAGTTCTTCATAAAGTCCGTCCTGGATAATTTTTTTCCGAGCGTTGATTATATCCTCCGTTACCTTTGCTACCTTTGTAAAAATAAATTTTATGTAATTGAAACACCATAATATTCCACCTCGTTATCAATATAATCATACTACATTAAAAAGAATTACTAAATGTACGCATTGTGAATAATCTAATCGTATAACATATTATTTTAAGTTAATGTTGTACAACTCTACTAATTGAAGAAAACGTATTCTATACTTCAGCAAATACGTCAAACATATTAATAACCGCAAATGAAAATTACATACCCGCCACAGTTTAATTTCCATCCGATAGGAAACGTGTAACACAAGTTATAGAAAACGAATATGCGCATGGAGGACTAAAAATCCATACTGCAAGGCTGATTCTTTAGTCGGTTTACAAAGCACATCGTCTATTTTATTCAATTGCGATATGGTTGCATCGCAAACAGAACACCTTTGTGATGACGAATTATTTAAAGCGTTGCATACCTATGAAAATATTTTTATTATAGGATGATCAAGAACACGTTATCACTTTATTAGAAGCGATTAATAAAATAATAATAAAACTACACTCTGAATAAGAAAAATACCCGCTGGCAATTTATTGGCACGTAGCTTCCTCCAACTATTTTATAGTTCTATATGTGAATGCTATTTTAAATATTTTCAATCGTATTTTTTTTTTTTTTTATTAAGTTTACCCAAGTCCATATCAGCACTTATACAGCAATACAATTATGATTAATTGAAATAATATCACAAGATTGTTACATGTTCAAGTCTATGGAGACGTAAAACTATATTTTCAGGTCGCATATATCGAAGTATTCGCATATTATTTGTAGAATTTTAGGATCAAGTGTTGCAAGAAATGATTTTATTGGGAATGGTGGGAGTTCGTTACGTTTTTCTAATTTGGAAAATACACGCTTTCTTTGTAGATTATACTTAGGACAGATAAACAAAATATGATTAAGGTCCTGCAGTTCGTGCCCGCATTCACAACTTCAATCGTAATTGTTTAGCTGGAGGAGAAAATTTTTTAGCCAAAGACCATGGTAATTAGAAAGATCAGATCGAAATCTTTAAAATAGCGAAGATACAAAATCGATCATTTACTTTTGAAAATATATACAGTCAAAAAATTTTCATTAAAATATTTTAATCTTAATATTTTGAGAACCATACGGTTCTAAAAGCTGCACAAAGAACTTAGCCGAGATAAACAAAGGATCTATCTTTCCCAAAAATTTCGAGTTAATTAAGCTTTTTTACTTCCATAAACGTACGACATAGAAACTTTTGGTGAGGTTACATGTTATTAACATTTCCAAAGCCTCTTCAGGATGCATTTTCTTTATTTTTGATCTTTGACAGTTTTTAATAGTGCTCATTATTTCAGTAGCAGCTTGTTGATTGAAAACTTTATCTATTAATTGAGCTCCGATTTTATTTTCATTCAATTTTAATTTTTTCTTCGCACTGTCACAAAGTTCATCAACACTCATAACGTAGAATCAATTATTACATGTGTATCAAACGTTATTGTTTGATACAATACGTAAAATCGCTTTATACGCGCACTCTTTCGAAAATAACTTAAAATAACTTATTATTTTGTACCGCACTTAATAATAATTAAGAATACTTGATAATGCTTTTCGTAATAAAGTAAATAGTTACCTAGTATCTTAGTGTTAATTTGCTCGATGTGTCGAAAACAAAATTCATTTTCTAGCCACTGTTGGTGAACACTTTTAAACGTTTGGAAACTTTTTTTGTTTTTTGGTAAAGAATTGAGTCTTCATTTATAATTATTAAAAAACGAACAGAGAGTTCTCTTTTCAGGGATATCTTAATTTCATGCGTTATTTTTAAATTAAATTGCTTTAAAAGACACAAAGTAATAGCCTCTTTTTGTTCATCGAAAGTTCTACTTTCATTGACTTTCCAAAAAGACAAGATATCCTTGTTTTTGATAATGTATTCAGCCATTATTAATAATATCAAAGCACAGATCGAAGACTTTTCTTATTTATTTACGTACAGGTCATGGAGTACACCTAACTGACGATACCAAAACAAAAACGACATATAATTTCTACTGTCAAAAAAAAAATTCATTTTGTTTTACATTTTCAAAATATATAAGTTTATTATTTTGCTGCACACCTGCATATGTATATATTGATGTATAAAACTGCACATATGGTGGCATGTAAGTATATGAGCACATATTATGTCCTATGTATGTATATGTTATATACATACGTACATTCAACACTCGCACGCAAAAAATATATTACACATTTTATTGATTTTTATCAATTTATGATGATTTAGGAAAAAGTCAAACAAGAATGAACCATAATGCATATTTTACAATAAAAATATAATACATTTATTTTATTTACTATTGTCAATTTTTGATGATTCAGGGTGTAACGGTCATATATGGGTTGGGGAGGTTTGAAATTTCGCGCTGCGACACCAGCGACATGTAGGGTGGGGATTAGTTTTAGGAAAGATAAATTCGTTTGTGTGTGTGTGCGGAGGAAAGTGCGAAGCTCAGAATCGCCAGGCGAGCAGAACGCTGCGAGAGGTCCAAGCGATCGGTGGGTCCCTCATAAACAGTCGACTCAGAAGCCACTGCAGAAACCCGAGAAGGGGTAAGCTGAATAAAAATTGTATACATTATAGAAGCTCAAACGTGTTGTAATCAGCTCCTATTTAGTTTTTGTGACTCATCAAAACGTGCCGCTCTGAGGAGACGACCAGGGAATCGTAGCCACCAAAAGGATTTCATCTGCTTGTCCGACGAGACGTGGCTCCGATCTTGTCATATCCGGAAGGTCCAAACGCCTACCCGAAACACCAATGTTACCTTGCAGAACGCCAAGCATCGTTAGAGCGGTATATCGTGAGAAATAATTAAGTAATTTTATTGTCTGAGTCGACTGACCCATAAGAAGCGTGAAAACGATTTGATCGTCTATAAATTTAATTAGAGAGATTCGAGTGTAACGAAAGCGCGTTGCGCAGATAAATTGTAGGTGTGCTTGTGTGTGTGTGTTTTTTTTTGAATGGACAGTGTATATGTACGCAATTAGAAGTAATCCGACGAACGACGTTGAGTCAATTGTGCCTCGCAAAATTTTGTATTCTACGACCCAATTCCAAATATTATTGTACTCATAATACCATAATTTTTTTTACCTATCCATCCATTTTTTACATTGCGCTGAACTAACGGGCAAAGTTTGCGAGAGTAGAATTGGCATAAATCGTCGTAATTAAATAATCGTTTGTAATAGCGCATGGTTCTGACGAGAACTGGTAAGGGGAAAGATATTTCCAAAATAGCGGATCCACGAGTGATCGAGGAGATGCGCGAGCAAATCGCGAGACTGTCTGCCGCTCAGTCAGCGGCAAATAACGAAAACGAATGCTTAAGAAAACAAATCGCATCGCTCAAGGCTCAAAACAAAGACCTCTGCGAAGGTAATAAGTAGCGGTAAATCGTACAATGACCATTATACGCAAACCGATCAGGGACAAACTTTGCCTGGAGACCGTGACAACTCGGAAGCACGGAGACCTAACAATAACGATCAAAATTCCAATATAAACCTCGATTTGGTCAATGGCATTCTAAGTCATTTTGAGACGCATCACATCTCAATAGTTCTGCCCTCTTACGACGGAGAAAACGGCAACCCTATACAATTCATTGAAAAACTAGAAAAATACTTTCTCCGCACAAGAATAAAATCGGCTCAACAGCAAGAACGGAATAAATCTACAGTAAATCAGGTAAACCACATTCAAAGAGCGAATCGTTTAATAAAAGAAATAGTTATTCGGGTCTCAAAAGACATGACTACACACAAGAAAGATGGCGCGAAAATTGGCGTGAACCAACGCGTTACGATGGAAATTCGCATTTTGTGCTACCGGATCTTCAAGGCCACCGCCGAGTATTAGCAATCAGAGTAGAAGCCCGAATGGTAACGACGAACAAAACTCGCAATTTCAGAACAGACAAAATATATCCACAGCACGTAACATTCGCGCGCTACATCAGTCAGAATTTGCACAAGATCTAGCTTGGCATGTAGAAGGTGAGGTCGGTGAAGATCACTTGTCTCCCGAATCTCACATCATGAGTCCGAGAATGCGTGCGATAATATTTGGAAGTTATGTAACCGTCTAGACTCCGGGAGCGATATAACGTACGTATCACAACGCTTCTATGAGAGTATATCAAAAATAAACAATAAAATCCCAGAGTTGCCTGTAAGCAATTTCGCTGTCGGTGTAGCAGTTACGCGAAAAACCGTTAGAATTACGAAGAAAATATATTTGAACGTTCAATACTGGAATTTTTATATAGCACACACGTATTTGGTTGTGCCGGGCTTAGCTGCGGATATCATCGTGGGCCCGGATTTTCTTTAAAAGAATGGCGGAATTATAAACTTTAAAAACAAAACTTTTGAATTGAAGGGAGAAAAAATACCGTCAAATTTAATTTCATATCAAGGGGATCCAACATTGAGCGACAATTCAGAAAGTAACGTGTGCTGAAGTTTACAGTTGGACGGCTCTAAAGAGGGACGGGCTAAGATTTCTGTCAACAACCGATCTCGTAAGGGGTTACTGGCAAATACCAATTAGCGAGGAGTCAAAAAATGTACAGCATTTGTACATAACGGACACGCATATGAGTTTAATGTTCGATCTGCCGCCGCCTAGCGATAAACAACAATTGCAGTCTGTACTAGGAATGTGCGGGTATTATAGGAGCTTCATAGTCAGACACGCCAATTATATCGACCCTTTTCGGGATCTACTGAGCGGCAGTAAACCGTGGGTATGGACATCAAAGCACGCAAAAGCTTTCGAAGAGCTGAAATTGAATTTTTCGAAGTGCGTAACTTTAGGTTCGGTCACGCAGGTGCATTTAAATTACAGAAATATTTATCACGTTTTTTTATTGGCGAGTAATGCGACGTGCGATAAAAGCTTTTACGAATAGCTGCGATCTCTGCCAACGAGTTAAGTATTTGAATTATAAGATGGAGGGTGGGTATCAGTTTCTGAAAGCTTCAAAACCCAACGAACTTCTGTCCGTGGATTTTATATATATATTTATATATATATATATATATATATATATATATATATATATATATATATATATTAAATGCATGCATTTATTTCAATATTTAATGTGGATTGAAATTACAAAAAACAATCGTTTTTATCTTGTTATTATTCGGCCCCCTGATCAGAATGAAATGATTGCAAATGAAAAAAACTGAAAAAGAAGCTTTAAGCTTTATTTTAAAATGAAAATTGCTAAAATCCAGTATATTCCTATCCAAAGTTATCAGCAATTTGAGATTTATGAATAATTGTCAAAAATTCTAAAATCTATCGTCATTTTCTTTACAACTTTTTATTAACAAATGGTATCACTGCGAGGGAAATAGATTCATAAAATACAGTATCCAAGGAATATTTTCACTACCAAAAAAGTCATTTGAGGTGCAACCCCGCTTGTAACACGAATTTTGTCCCTTATTTATATTCTGATATTCAAGCGTGATAACGACTAAAATAACTTCCATTGCAGTAAAAATGTTCCTTTATAGGTGTTCCTGCCAGAAGTTACAGCCAATTTGAGAATTTGAATTACCGAACTTGAAACACGCTTTGGTTCGTATATCTGCAAATTCGGTGAAATTGATAAAATTCTATTGGTTTTCATCCTCCATGCCAATTTTTCAAATTAATAGGAATCATCGTGGGGAAACGGATCCATAAAACAGACTTACTACACATTTTCACCGTAGTAGAAGTTATTTTAACTGCAAACCCACCTCACACAAAATGTTGTCCATTTTTTTTTTCATTTGGCCCCACTATGCGCCGGGCGGTGTGATGGAAGGATTTTTCTTTCCTAACTATGAAGTGAAAAGTGGAGAAACATTTTTTAGACTAATTCCCCCAGTCTTAGTTTTTTACGCTAATCACAATGCTATATATATATATATATATATGTATATATATATAGATATATATATATATATATATTATATATATATATATATATATATATTATATATATATATATATATATATATATATATATATATATATATATATATATATATATATATATATATATATATATATATAATATATATATATATATATTATATATATATATATATATATATGGTATACATATATATATTTTTTAAATGCTGTATGTTTTAGTTTCACCTGAAAGATATTAATCCAGGGTCTAACATAAAAAAGTCTGGTCTAAAAATATTTTACCATTAATAATCAAGAGCTGTTTGATTTTTCACTTAGCAAATTTCCTTTTCGCTCAGATTCTCCGATTTTCTTCTCCAGTATATATAGTAAATGATATATATATATATATATATATATATATATATATATATATATATTTTTAAAAGTAAAACGTTAGGCGAATTTAATATATTTCGCAACGAAATTACAGATAGAAAAAAACTGAGATCAATCAAACAAAGTAAAGTTTATTATATTTAATTGTAATGAAGCGAGGAACAACTCTCAAGATAATTACTACGTAACTTGCTATGCCCATTTCATTGTACTTATGGTGTTTGTATAACGTTCATTACATTAAAAGAAAATTTTAGTTGTCCACCAATAAACGAAATAAAACGGGCATGGCAAGTAAAATAGTAATATCTTGAGAGTTGCTCCTTGCTTCATTACGATTAAATATGATAAACTTGACTTTGTTTAATTGATCTCAGTTCTTTTCTATCTGTAATTTCGTTGCGGAATATATCAAACTCGCGTAACCTTTTACTTTTTCAAAAGTTAATTTTTTTTAGAGATTTTAATCCTTTTTTGTAAATTTTTTTGAGTATTTCATATTCGACGTCATCAAAATAGAATATAAGCATCTTTAACCCTTTAACCACAGCTTTTTTGTAACATTTATATCATTAACATGAAATCACTAATTGTTCTGATCTTGAATGACCTGCACACCTAGACACCAAATACCACGGAGCGCTTCACCTAGACCTCGTCATCGGCTACCCTGTACATCTGGACACCGCGTTCAAATGATTTTTACACCTAAACACGAAAAACCACGGGGCGAACTACTTACAAGGAAAGGTACCCAACCCGAACTCACCGATTTTGATGATTTTCATATATGTTGTAGAACATAAAAATATAAGAGACACGTATTTTTTTTTATCGGCTAATTTTCACTTTTAAGGGGTAAAAACCTCCCCTAAAGTTAACCCCCAAAAAGCGTTTTTTTTAAATATCTCGGCTTAAAATTAATATTTTTCAATGAAACAAATTGGAGGTTATTTCATACAAAAAGAGCAAGTATTTCATGGTGATTTGAAGAGTAAGGGTAGCATCCCCTATATTTTAGGGGTTGAAAACATATATTTTTTGGCATAATTTTATAATAAAAATGTTTAAACCGACTAAAAAAAATTGGAAAAAATGTTTAAACATCCTTAATAACAAAATTTAGTGGACGTCTTTCGGTGTTTTCATAAATATTACCCCTAAGGGGGTAAACCACCCCTAACACAAAATAACTGTAAATATGTAATTCAATACATAATATTTCGTAGAAAGTTTGTATATAGAGGTTTTCGAGGTCGCTGATTACAAATCTGTTATCAGATTTTGAAAATTCAAAATGGCGGATCCAATATGGCGGACGGAAATATCGAAAAAAAATTTTATATAATAAAAAAGTTTTAACGACTAAAAAATTTGGAAAAAATTTGTAAACATCTATAATAAACAAATTAAGTTTTTCGGTTTTTTCATAGATACTTCCCCTTAGGGGGGTAAACCACCCCTAACACAAAATAACTATAAGTATACTTCAATCCATAATATTTTGTAGAAGGTTTGTATATAGAGGTTTTCGAGGTGGCTGATTACAAATCTGTTATCAGATTTTGAAAATTCAAAATGGCGGATCTAATATGGTGGACGGAAATATCGAAAAAAAATTTTAACTTTCAAAAAAACTTGTTTACAAATGTGTGATCTTTGTAGCCTGTACATGTGAACTAAAGAGCCTTAAACCCTAAACCCCTAAAGAACAAATAGGCTAAATGGTTGTGCATTTTAACCAAACGACTCCAAACCCCTAACCTCCAGACAAGCCGAAGGCCTATGCTTTACCGTAGACACGAGTATAGACATATTACCGATATTCTATTCTATCATTTTGTATGTAACAAATAACGTCTCGTTTTATGTTTCAATCAAAGATTATTTATTTTTCTGCTTTTATAAATTAGCATAATTTCAAAAGTAATTTCATAAATTATAAAGTATTTCATAAATTGCATAATTATATAATTTTATAAATTCAAAAAGTCCACACTTTTTTGCAAATGAAAAAACATAGGTTAATAAAATTAGTTTATCAAACTCTTTTGCGTTTTGTAATAAAATTTAATGTTGTCAAACTTGGGAGTTTTTCATTGTTACAATTATTTCGTAAGCCAAACGTTTTTTAGATGAATTCTCGAAGTAATGATTATTGTATCTATAGTAAAATATTTACAGTCTGGAATTCCATAATAATACTATTTGATACGATTTAATGAATTTATCAAAAAATCTAAATTTAATAATAAATATTATTCTAATTATTATTATTATTTTTCATTATCATTGCTATTATCAGTATTACTGTTATTATTGCTATTGCAATTATGCTTATTCTTCTTCTTATTATTATTATTATTATATTACTATGATAATTTTTGTTATTGGTAAAAATACATAAAAGAATATTAATACTCGAACTTCATTTGCAATTAAAGAACACGTTGTTATTGAAAGGGAATTTTATATGCATTCATTAGTTTAATGAATGTTATCGTACATTCAATGATAATTCCACAGATAAATGTCTTTCACTCATAAAAGTTGTTGACAATATGTGCGAATCAGTATGTTCTTTTTTTAGATTGTTTTCATCGAGTGTTTACCTCAGCTGCCTGTGTTATTTTTTAGGCAGTGAGTGAGTTTTGTGGGTATTCTAGTTCGATGACGGAAAGTACGAATAGTACGTCTTTTTGTTTGTCAGTGGTATCATACAGTTGTAGAAAATTTTCTTTAGTGATTTTATATAGATTTACATTATTCAATTTCAAAGTGAATAAAAGTTGAATAAAACCAAAAATAGAGTTTTCCGAACATCACAAAGTGGAACGAGAATTCTTCTCCAATGCATAAATTAATGATTTGATTCAATTTACATTCACTCGTTTTATTCTGGTAGAAATGTAGCAGTCGTGCCTTACATGCAAAAACACAGCTTGTATAAATTTTACCGCTTGTTTTCATTTTAGATTGAAAAATGAAAATTAATCCGTTAAACGTTCTAAACTTATTATTAGCATACTTTCAAGCGTTAAACATACCAGATAGTGTCACGAATTATCACCAAACAGAGTTGGCCGAAAAAATAAAAGAAATTTTAATAGATGCAACACATGATTTCAACGATGTAGAAATGATTACTGATGACTCTTTGGATTTTCAAGAAGAGTATAAAGACCATAATGTGGAAATAATTAAAGATGAAGTGCAACATCATTTTCCTGATCCGGATATAGCACCAACAAATCAATGTACAGCAGATAATGAAGAACTAGATTTTGAATACAAAAAAAGAGCTGTAGAATTTTGGAGAAGTAGCAAAACGAAGCAAAATTTAAGTCTCAAAACAGTGCAAAACAGATTCAAAAAAGTATCATCTATTAGTCAGCTACGTCGTTGGGCTCATTCAATTAATAAAGGTGGCACGTATAGAGAAAAAATAGCACAAATTTGTCAGTATACCCTGGATAATTTTCAAGCAGCTCTCGACAGTGGTTCAATTATCCATGATGAAGATATAATTCGATGGGCCTTACAAGCTAAAAAAGAAATTGGTTTTGATGATATTAGATTCAAAGCTTCTAAACATTGGTTACTCAAATTTAAGCAAGCACACCGAATAGTTTCTAGGAAAATAAATAAGTTCATAACAAGAAAAATACTAGAAAGTAGTGCAGAACTTACGGCTAAAGCTGAAGCATTTATCGATGACGTTAAATCGTGTATACCAAGGATTGGACTCGAAAATTTGTATAATACAGATCAGAGCGGATTTCAGCTAGAAAAGCAGTAGAAGGAGAAAAGCAAGTGCAATGTCTGGTACAGTCAATTTCAGCAACAACACATAGTTATACTATACAGCCACTAATATCAGCTACTGGACAACTGTTGTCACCGCTATTTCTTGTTTTAAAGGAACCAAGTGGCAAGTTTGGCCCTATTGTAGAACAAAACATATTTAGACCAGAAAACGTGTACGTGGAAGCATCCAAATCTGGAAAATTAACAACAAGTAAGGGAACTAATAACAATTTTTACATTGTAATATCGTTGATCAGTTAATTAGTAAGTCGTTTAATTGCAGATCACTTCAAAATCTGGTTGGAAAAAATATTTTATCCCTATGTAGGCCATCACTCAATACTATTACTTGATTCTTGGAGTGGTCATTGTGACAAAGTTATAGAAGAAACAATGCCACAAAATAAAATTATTAACATAAAAAAATTCCAACTGGAACCACAGGAAAAATACAACCACTTGATGTCTATGGATTCCGTATTTGAAAAAACTTTGTCCGAACATTTTCTGATAATGTAATGTTAATGGATCATGATATGAATTTACATGTGAGAAATAATATAATTAAACTTCAATCATTGGTTCACAACCAACTGTCTTCACCGAGATATATAGATTTGTTTAAATATTCCTGGTATAAAAGCGGTTACGTCAATGAAAAACCAGATAAATTTGATAATCCTATAGATTTCAGTTTTGGAAAGTCTTGTGCAACACATTGTGAAATAGAAGGGTGCACAAACATTGCAATTGTACGATGTGGTTGGTGCAAAAAAGCATTGTGCTTTAAACACTTTTATGAGGACTACCATTATTGTAAAAACATCGTAAAATAATATATTTTATGCTCAATACAAAAAATGCACTATGGCAAAAGATAAAAGATTGTAGATTATTATTATACTCTAATATTATAAACAAAAATACATTATAAGTTGAATTTACAATAAAGGAATTGCAATAACATTCTGATAACAATTTCTACGGAAATTATAAAACTGCTTCACACACAGAATTTTCTTGTTTACAAATTTAGGAATTTGAGGTGGTTTGGTTAAAAAGCACAACCATTTAGCCTATTTGTTCTTTAGGGGTTTAGGGTTTAAGGCTCTTTAGTTCACATGTACAGGCTACAAAGATAACACATTTATAACAAGTTTTTATGAAAGTTAAAATTTTTTTTCGACATTTTCGTCCACCACATTGGTTCCGCCATTTTGAATTTTCAAAATCTGATATCAGATTTGCAAAGAGCGATCTCGAAAACCCTTATATACAAACCTTCTACAAAATATTATGGATTGAAGTATACTTATAGTTATTTTGTGTTAGGGGTGGTTTACCCCCTAAAGGGTAGTATTTATGAAAAAATCGAAAAACTTAATTTGTTTATTATAGATGTTTACAAATTTTTCCAATTTTTTTAGTCGTTTAAAACTTTTTATTATATAACATTTTTTTTCGATATTTCCGTCCTATTGGTTCCGCCATTTTGAATTTTCAAAATCTGATAGATTTGTAATCAGCGACCTCGAAAACCTCTATATACAAACTTTCTACGAAATATTATGTATTGAATTACATATTTACAGTTATTTTGTGTTAGGGGTGGTTTACCCCCTTAGGGGTAATATTTATGAAAACACCGAAAGACGTCCACTAAATTTTGTTATTTAGGATGTTTAAACATTTTTTCCAATTTTTTTTAGTCGGTTTAAACATTTTTATTATAAAATTATGCCAAAAAATATATGTTTTCAACCCCTAAAAAATAGGGGATGCTACTCTTACTCTTCAAATCACCATGAAATACTTGCTCTTTTTGTAAGAAATAACCTCCAATTTGTTTCATTGAAAAATATTAATTTTAAGCCGAGATATTTAAAAAAAACGCTTTTTGGGGGTTAACTTTAGGGGAGGTTTTTACCCCTTAAAAGTGAAAATTAGCCGATAAAAAAAATACGTGTCTCTTATTTTTTTATGTTCTACAACATATATGAAAATCATCAAAATCGGTGAGTTCGGGTTGGGTACCTTTCCTTGTTAGACCTCATCACCGGCAACCTTGTACACCTAGACACCGCTCTTGAATGATTTTTATACCTATAATATAAACTCATAATTTAATAGGACGCCGCAGTAATATTTTTTAGTATGCACTGATACCCCGCAATGATATGAGGAATGTGAGGATATGTAAAAACGGTGGAAAAGCAATTCCCTATCATTTTTGATGCGCAGCTAACTTCACCGTCCTTTCACACTGGAGAAAAAGATAATGATTTGAGCGAATCATATACAAGATTGTTTATATTATATAAATGACAGCGTTTTTTTTTTGACAACTTCTATTAAAAATCACTGATTAGCACACGAATGTAATAATATATAAAAATTACTTAGACACAATTATGGAAAGTATATATATATATATATATATATATATATATATATATATATATATATATATATATATATATATATATATATATATATATATATATATATATATATATGAAAATACTCGGGGTTTTTTGCTCTTATTTACTCTTTACGCTAACGCTCCGGGCCACAGCTGAGCAGCCAGCACCAGAACACTAGCAACGACACTAGCCAGCGGCGAAAGAAGCATCGTCAAAGCGGCGAGCGTGTCTACATCTATGTATATTATGAAGTGAGCGGCGCAGCGTGCGCGTATGTATGAATGAGCGAGGGTAGGAATGCTGACAAATCGGCTAACTATAGCAGAAATAAATTGGTGAATAGTGTAAATTCTCAGTTTACATGCAAGGAACAACTCTCAAGATAATTACTAGGTTACTTGCCACGCCCGTTTCATTGTACTGTGACGAGACACAGTCTCGCACATATAAATACACATGAAGACGGCCGTAATAAACATAACATGCGCAGCGAGCGAATACACACGACGCGAAATGGGAGCGCGCGCGCAACATTCACAAGGCGAGTCCGCACGAAGCGAAGCGAGCGCGCGCGCGCAACAACCGCAAGGCGAGTCCGTACGAGCGCAGAGCGCGACAGCCGACGAACAGCTTAACAACGACGCGCCAGGTGGTACGAGCGGCGTACGCGCTCATACGTATCCGCACCGCGCGCCTTTATAAGGCGGACAGCGCAACACGCTAGGAGAGTTCTACTCGAGCTCCACTCCAGGTAGCATCGTGCGCACACGTTACTACAGGGAACAGCCAGAGATAGATCTGCGCCGACGAAGTCGTCTCGTGAGCACGCGTGACGATTTGGTAGACGAACCGAAATCCGTATCTCCGAACCCTGAAACTCCGAATTGCCGTCGTGAGCACACAAGGCAACCCGGAACACCTGAGCGACATCGAGCCTCGTCTACGTGCGCACACGACTTCATAAATCCGAGGGATAACCTCAAAATCCCGTTACACCATCCTGGCCGCTACTGTGCGCACACAGGGCGGTCGAGATTGTTGTTACGCAAGTCACCCGGATCGGTGTTGCCGTGCGCACACGACTCCACCGTACCGAATGAAATCCTAACCTTCAAACCCATCACCGATCCGCCATACCGTCACCGTACCGAAACACCGTAGCCGTAACCACCGACTCATTGTTATAGCGAAGTCGCGTAGATATTTTCGTAAATTGTTAACAGCGCTAGTTTAAACAATTCCATTTGTAAAGGCGAAATATTCTTAACCAAACGCATAATTGATTTCTGTTTCAGACGGGATTTAACAACTGATTCCCAATTACTATTATCTACTTATGGAAATATATTTTGTTAACATTAACTGTTGAGAAATACGTGCACGAGCACGGCTTTATATTTTAAGCATTTTGCTATTAAGGGAAAAACCCCACACCCAGGTAATGCAATAAACCTTTCTCCCGCTGACCGTTTCGAGACGCGCCGTCCCCGGTCCGCGGATTAGGATGTGTCCAGATGTGCAATAAAATGCTTCCGGACCTTTTTTTATATGCAGGCGAAATATGCATCTAAGCTGCAGTCCTCTGCGTGTGCAGCCCTCTGCAGACTGTAGCCCTCAGTTCAGCCCTAGCACTCGACGAGGAAAGACCTCTGTCTCTCGAGTCTGCTCTGCGCCAACATTTTTCTTACAACTTGTATTCCTTTTGATATAATAAATACTGATATTTTTACTCTAAAATCGATTGAGTTTATTTTGCTTGATAAATTCAATAGGTTATGGGCCCAGGACGATTCCTACTGCGCATCAGTATTTATTGACAAGCCACGCTGGCTTAGCAAATAGAAAGTATTAAAAGTGTTAGTGTACTTGTGTCTCCGTTTAATTGCAAGCATCCTTTTTCAGTCACGATGTCTGACAAAGAGAGCTTAGAAGTTACAAAGCTTGAAGGTTCGAACAACTACACGCAGTGGAAGTTCGAAGTGCAGATCGCGCTAGAAGGCAAGGATCTATTCGGCTATGTAGACGAAACGGAGAAGAAGCCAGGAGCGGATAAAACCGCCGAACTCAAAGTTTACAATAAATCGGTATCGCGCGCGAAAACGATAATATTGTGCTCCATAAATCAGAAGCTACGATGCAACCTGATTAACTGTACGTCTGCGAAGGAAATGTGGGACAAGTTGAGCGAATTGTACGGCGATACAAGTGCTGACGCCAAGCAAGCTGCTTGGAAGAAATTTTATGCATTCCACATTACCGAGGACGAGACAGTGAGAGTGCAGTTAGAGCGATTCGAGAGCACTGTGAAAAAGTTAAATGAAATCGATAAGAAGCCTTCCGAGGAGGCTATCGTATCGAAATTGCTCAGCAGTCTGCCAGAAAAGTTTGAACTTTTCACGGTAGCTTGGGAATGCACGCCCAAGAATGATCAGACGCAAAAGACGCTCATAGCCAGATTAATCAAGGAAGATAATCGGCTTGCCGAAAAAGAAGCGACAACGCTTGCGCTTCGTGTGAAAAACGCATCGCTGAATGAAGCAAAAAGTGATGTGAAAAAGAAGACGCGCTCCAAGAAAGACATTAAAGAGTTAAAGAAAAGAACTCGCTGCGGAGTGTGCAAAGAAAAAGGCCATTGGGCACGCGAGTGTCCACAGAAAAATTCAGAGAGAAGCGATAATAGTGCAAAAGCAGTGAAAGGAACGACCGCGCTCGTTTGTGATATCACTTCCTCGTACCAGTGCATAAGTACAGAAAGTGGCAGAGACTACTTCATTGCGGACACGGGTGCCGGAAGACACATGACTTTTCGGAAAGAATTTTTCTCTGAAATCAGGCCAAATCCAGTAGGCAGTGCAGTGAAAGTTGCCGATAATCGCTGCATCGACGCGCCCGGAGTAGGTACAATTATAATCCAAGAAAGGCTTAATGGAGTTTTATATGAGCGTGAATTAAGAGATGTGCTCTACGTGCCCGATCTTGGCTGTAATCTGTTTTCTGTCGGATCAGTAAATAGAAAAGGCTTGAAATTTACCTCTGATAATAAGGGTTGTGAGATTCGTGATAAGCAAGGGAATCTCATCGCACGGGGAATCTCTCAAGGCAATATATTCCGTATGCTGTTCAAGGTAAAAATGTCCACTGAGTGCAATGCTGTACGAGCAGATGGACAAGGCACGCTAAATTTGTGGCATGCACGGATGGGCCACGTGAACGTTCGAACTGTTAAGCAAACGTGCGAACGGCTTGGCATCGACGGAATTTCCAAGGAAAATTTCGAGTTTTGTGAGGGGTGTGTGCTAGGCAAGCAGACCCGAAGACCGCATCCGAGCAGCGCATCTGAGAGTAATTACGGCCCAGGAGAAAAGATACACAGCGATGTCTGTGGGCCCGTAAATGTGCAGTCCCCAAGCGGCACACGTTTTTTTATCGTGTTCAAAGATGAGAATACGAGCTTCAGAAAGGTTTATTTCCTGCGCCATAAATCGGAAGTGTTCGACCGCTTTAAGACATTCGAGGCGTTCGTGTCAACGCAGCTAGGGACGAAAATAAAAGTACTCCACACGGATAACGGCACCGAGTATACCTGCGAGAAAATGCAGAATTTCCTCAAAGAAAAAGGTATCATAAACGAATTTTCGGCCCCCTATATACACGAACAAAACGGACGCGCCGAGCGCGAGATCCGTACACTCGTCGAGAGCGCACGTTCGATGCTGCATGCAAAAAAGGTGCAGATTAAGCTATGGCCAGAAGCAATAAACGCGGCTTGTTACCTGCTGAACAGAGTAATCTCTAAGCCCGGAGAGATGCGCACTCCATTCGAAAAATGGTTTAAGCGGCCGCCCGCGATAAAACACTTCAGAGTTTTTGGATCGGTCGCATACCTGAACGTACCTAAAGAAAAGCGCCATAAGTTCGATCGGAAAAGCAAGCCGGTCATCTTTGTCGGTTATGACGGGGATTCGTCTAATTACCGCCTTTGGGACGAAGCGTTTCAGAAGATTAACATAAGCAGCGACGTTACTTTCAACGAGAGCGATGCACCGAGGACCGAGGACGACGCCGAGCCAGGTACCTTCAAGATTGTGTTTGGTTTTGAGGATGAAGAAGAAGAGCCAGCTGAACCGCGCATTGATAATAACGCAGATCAAATGATTGATCCAGACATGCCAGCTGATCAAATCGCCCCTGACATTGAGCCTGCAGCCGCCGAAGAAGATGCTCAAGAAGGACGACAGCTGCGCGACAGACGTCGAATCCAAGCACCAGACCGATATGGCGTGCCTATCGCTTACCTCGCCGATGTAAAAGAGATGACTTTTGACGAAGCTACATCAAGCGAAAATGCTAGCAAGTGGGAGTGTGCCATGGACGAGGAAATGCAATCCCTTCGAGAGAACAACACATGGACACTGAGCACTTTGCCCAAAGGTAAGCAAGCTATAGGTTGCAAATGGGTTTACACCGTAAAAAGTGACGCAACTGGTAATGCAACGAGATATAAAGCAAGACTCGTAGCAAAAGGTTTCAGGCAACGCGAAGGAATTGATTACTTCGACACTTTTGCGCCAGTTGCTCGCTATGAATCGATTAGGATACTTCTCGCAATAGCTGCAAAATGCGACTACGAGATAATGAAGTTCGACGTCAAGACTGCATTCTTGAACGGCGAACTTCAAGAAGAAATCTACATCGAGCAGCCACCAGGTTACAAGGACAAGAACCAGCCGAATGCAGTACTCAAACTACATCGAAGCCTCTACGGACTGAAGCAAGCACCGAAGTGCTGGAACGAGAAATTCACGAGATTTCTCAAGGAATTTAATCTCGTGAATATCACAAGTGATAAGTGCGTGTTCGTAGGACAAGTGCAAGGTTTGGATGTGTATCTCGCGGTATATGTGGATGATGGTTTGCTTATGAGTGAGAGCGAGAGTGCGATTATGAGTGTGCTTGAACATCTGCAGAGTAACTTAAAAATAACTTTTGGTCGGGCAGATGAATTTCTCGGTTTTGAAATTAAACGCGATCGCGCTCGACGCCTCATAAAGATTAATCAGTCAGGTTACATTGAAAAAGTTCGAAAAAGATTCAATATGCATGAAGCGAACTCTTCCAGTGTACCTGCTGAACCAGGTATGTTTTTGCTAAAACATACAGGACCGATCGACCCTAAAATACCTTATAGAGAGGCAATAGGATCGTTATTGTTCGCGGCGCGGGTATGTCGTCCGGACATTGAATATGCAGTTAATTACGCGAGCCAGTTTCTTAGCTGCTACGGTGAATCGCACTGGCAAGCAGTTAAGAAAATTATGCGTTATTTAACTAAAACGCGCGACTACGGATTAGTTTTCGGAGACAGTGGGAGCTCGCTAGAAATTTCGGGCTTCACTGACGCTGATTTTGCCGGATGCGTAGAGACTCGCAAATCGCGAAGCGGTTATGTCTTCGTTTTGAATGGTGCGCCAATATCGTGGTGCAGTCAATTGCAAAAACTTGTCACGGTTTCGACCGCCGAATCGGAGTATGTTGCGCTAGCGAATGGTGTGAAAGAAGCTATTTGGTTGCGCAGAATGATGAATGAGTTGAACGTAATATGTAAGAAAATACCTATGTATGTCGATAATCAAGCTGCTATTAAAATTGCAAGCAACTCCGAATGTAATGATCACAAGCGATCAAAGCACATAGATGTTAAGTTTCATATGATTCGTGATGTTCTTAATCGCGGCGAAATAGATGTCAAATATGTAAAGTCGAAGGAACAGCTCGCTGATATCTTCACTAAACCGCTGACGAAGCAACTATTTTTTAATTTGCGTGAAAGTTTAAATGTAATCGAATGCTCAAAATAAGTGGGAGTGTTGAGAAATACGTGCACGAGCACGGCTTTATATTTTAAGCATTTTGCTATTAAGGGAAAAACCCCACACCCAGGTAATGCAATAAACCTTTCTCCCGCTGACCGTTTCGAGACGCGCCGTCCCCGGTCCGCGGATTAGGATGTGTCCAGATGTGCAATAAAATGCTTCCGGACCTTTTTTTATATGCAGGCGAAATATGCATCTAAGCTGCAGTCCTCTGCGTGTGCAGCCCTCTGCAGACTGTAGCCCTCAGTTCAGCCCTAGCACTCGACGAGGAAAGACCTCTGTCTCTCGAGTCTGCTCTGCGCCAACATTTTTCTTACAACTTGTATTCCTTTTGATATAATAAATACTGATATTTTTACTCTAAAATCGATTGAGTTTATTTTGCTTGATAAATTCAATATTAACAACATAAGAACAGACTCTTTTATTGCTCCTTTCCCCAATCCAGATCCTGGAACCGACTGACTGTCCAACACCCTCGGGAAAGTTGAACCGTTACAGTACTTATGGTGTTTGTATGACGTTTTAATACATAAAAAGAAAATTTTTGTTGTTCACCAATAAACAAAATGAAACGGGCATGGCAAGTTACGAATGGTAACTTGCCATGCCTTGGTAATTGGCTGTTCAATTCGGAATTTCGTAAAAAGATACTGTGACGAGACACGAGTCTCGCACATAAACATATGTGAAGGCGGCCGCAATATACTCGGCATGCGAGGCAAACGTGCGCGCGCAGCAAGGAAAAGGGGAATCCGCACGATGCGTAATGTGTGCGCGCGCGCATCAATCATATGGCGAGTTCGCACGAGTACAGACCGCAGCGGCCGACAAGCGATCCAGCCGTAACGCGCCAGGCGGCGGGAGCGGCGCAAACGCACCTATCCACACTCGCGCCGAGCGGCCTTAAGAGACCGACCGCGCGGCGCAACGGGCAATTCTACTCGAGTTTCCGATCCAGGCAGTACCGTGAGTACACGATACTGCAGGGAGAGCCAGAGATAGACCTTCGCTGACGAAATCGTGTCGTAAGCTCACGGGACGACTAGTTAGCAGCACCGAAGCCCGAATCTCGGATTATTGTCGTGATCACACGATATAATCCGAAACATATGAACGACACCGCGTATCGCCCACGTGAGCACGCGTTGACGATACCTAGAGTCACCAAAACCCTTTAGCCTACGTTCTAATGTATTGCTGCTCCCTCTGCCACTGTAAGCACACAGGGTTGAGGAAGTAACGATACACTCAGCGACGACTCACCAAGTCGTGGGCTCACATCCTGATGAATTTGAGGTTAACCTCTAACCTCCGGAATCATCTTCACGCCGACATCTCACGACTCCCTTTGTCACTGTGTGCACATAGGGCAAAGGGAAGAACGAAACGAGCGACAAGGATCCGTAGAGCAGTGCGCTCATGACTCTACGAGTCCGAGGGATAACCTCAAAATACCGTAACACCGTTCCGACCGCAACTGTGCGCACACAGGACGATCGAAACTGTTGTTACGCGACGCATTCGGATCGACGATATATAAGTTCTTATAAAAGACTTTATGTAACACTAAAAGAGATATCTTTTTATTCATCATTTACTCAAGATCGTATGCATGATCTTGTATAAGATTCTATGTATATCTTGAGTAAGTGATCAATAAAACGGTATCTCTTTAAGTGTTATTTCAGATATTAGATAAAAACTTACATGAGATCTTGAATTAATTATTAATAAAAAGATTTCTTTTGATCATGTAAACTGTTGTTACGCGACGCATTCGGATCGGCGTGGTAATTGCGTAGCCTCGCATTCTTGATTTCTGTTTCAGACGGGATTTAACATCTGAACCCTCAAACTATTGTTTATTATTAACCCTTTCCCTTATCTGAATCCTGGATCCGACTGATTATCCAACATCCGGGAGAAAGTCCTATTGTTACAATACTTATGCTATCGCTATTCTTAGTTTTTAAAAGTTGCACTTTTTAAAATTATTATTTTAATTTTCACCTACCTCCCCGTCGTCTTACATTCTATCAATGTAACAGACGGAAGTTTTATTTTTACTTGAGAAATCATAGTTAAGCATACAAATATGATTATACGCCAAACGAAGGCAAGTTTGATAATTCTCTTCTATATTGAGTGTTCGAATTTTTAATTCAATAAATACAAATATTTACATTATTGTATCTTAATTTTTTTGGCGTATAATCATATTTATATGCTTAATTATAATTTCTAATCAATATATTGGCGAGAAAGCAGCTTTTTTTACAATATACGAGTACGCCTCAACAAAACTACTCAAATCCGTTTAGGATTCTTCACCCCAACAATGTTTAGATCATGTATGTCATCAAGTAAAATGCAAGCTTTTCAACATTCAGAAAAATATGCAGTATTAAGCCTGTAAATAATTAAATTTTCGCTCAATTAGTACAATAGAGTAATTTAATTAAAATAAGAAATTTAATTTGGAAATAAATAAAATATACTTTTTTTCAGAAAAATGGCTGACTTATACGAACATTATAAGAATATCTGCTCTTCGGAAACAATTTATTCTCACAAGAAAGGTTTTTACCGTGAATTTTCTGAAGTGTCAAAACAATCGATTGGTCTCGATTATTTAGAAAATATTTTAAGTAACATTGAATTGCATGAAGAATGTTTGTTAAATATATTTTACGATGAACATATAAGTATTAAATTATTCAGTATGTTGAACAAAATTTCTAAAATTTATAAAAAAAAAGATGCTTTGTATTCTAAAAAAATAAGGATCGAATATTTTAATCAACAGCATCATATTAACAAAATTACAAATTGTTTAACAAAATTAAATAAGGCAGTTATTTATGCTCCAGAAATAGGTATGTCGCATTGATATTAAAATTATTTTTTATTCTTCGCTAAATTAACTAAAAGTGTGAAAAATGATCATTTAAGTAAGTTTCTTAACGCTCTACATGTTTTGGGATAGCAAAACTACACCTTGCCAGAGCAAAAGTAAAGCAGCCTTGGCTGCATGGATTTCTACTGCGGTCCTCCGTCTTTGGCAATCCCTCGTTAATTTCAATACTACCGGCTAATTCCTTATAAGCTGCCTTATATCTGCCTTATATCGGCAGATCCGTATAATAAAGTAATACACATTCAAATTGTGTATCGCTCATCTGTGCGACGTATTTGAGAAAATTGCTGACAAACGCGGACTTGCCACATGAGGTAAGACTGCAGATCGTACATGTCCAGGGATGTCTCCAACGTACGTTCATGATGATGATTACGATGATGCAGGTCAGGCGATACACAAAATCATTAACGGAGATTTATAAAACATGAGAATCAGTAAAGACCCCAGGTCTCATCCAGAGCCCTGTATGGTTCACATATAATGGCTACGTCGACCTCCGTCTCATGAACGTACTAGTTAAGTAAATCCTGTGCTGTCTCGCAGTGATTTAAGTTTAACTGCACTATCTTCATTATCTTCGTTTCTTCAACTTTTCTACGTTGCTCGGTATACTGGGCATGGGTAGCTACCAGCAGCATGGTCATTTTTCTCTGTTGCTCCCCTTTCTTGGCAGAGAACGCAGCTCGGTTTGTTTTTACAATCTCTTGCATTATGTCCTTCGACTCCACACTTGTAACAGTGGTTACTTCGATCTTGTGTTACTGTGCAGTTTTTGAAGATATGTCCAAATCCTAGACATTTATAGATGCGAATTGGACGTGCATTCCGCTTTATCTCTCGTATTCTGCATACTACCCAGCCTATCCTGATTTTCTGCTTTACGATCATTTGCTGAGCCATTTTTGCTGGTATTTGAATGACCGCCGTCTGCGTATTGCCCACAGACTTTACTGCCGTTTCTTCCAATGCATTTGAGCCGCTATCTTGAAACTCCATCTGTAGCGCTTCCACTATGTCCTCCTTAGTGGTTAGAACATCAAGATCCTTTACTTCAAAGACCTCTACATCTTGTAAGGTTCTCACGGTGACACCCTCTTCTAGCACTTCTTGCACCGCTTGTGGAAGTTTAGTTGCCTTTCCTACCGATGTGCGTTGGAGTTCCAAAAGTAGGTCACCAACCGCCGTTTTGCGTATCCTATTTACGCTATCCCCTAGCATCTTCAGTTTTGGTACAGCTTTTATCTTTCGCAGGATATCAGCGTAGGACTTCCCGTCGGTAGCTTTTATGATTAGAGCCTCCGGTCGGGCTGATCTTGCCCTTGGCGGCTTAGATTTTCTGGGGCTTTTCTGATCTACAACACCATTGTTAATCTTATCGTCGTCTTTTTCCTTTCTCTTCTTTTTCTTCCTTGTTTCCATTCTCTGCCAGGGTGGTAATGTCCCTGTCGTGGGCGGTGGGCACTCAGTAGTGCTGGAAGTTGTCGCTAGTGGCGTACTCTGGCCATGCTTTGCCGTCTTGTCCTCTTCTTTTCTTTTTTTATTGGTCTCGTTCCGTGTAGGAGATCGTTCCTTCCTCTTCCTTGGCGTTTCTACCTTCCGGTTTTCTTCTGAGGTCAGCGAGGTCCGTGAGCTATTTGACATTATCAGTCCAAAGCTAGACTTGGTCTTGCACGACGCTTCTCTCACGCTGATGAGCCGTTTCCAGAAAGACATGACCTTCCTCATGTCATCCTTAACACTCTTGTGAATGTTTCTGGCTGGACCTACTACAGCATTCATCTTGTCCAGATAGTTCTAAATCTTGTCCATCAACTGTTCTTCCGCACGATCTGCTGTCTGAATTTTAGACCATACCTAGTGCATTCCCCTGTTTATGACTTTATCACATCCTGATGCGTCACTTAGGGCTTATCTTCCTTTGAGGGCCGAGTGAGCCACCTCTATAGCCTCCTGTCTTGTTTGAGTTAATTGGCTATCCCCAACATTTATGGAGCCTGCGTCGGCCACCGGGGCTTTCACCCGATCGGAACTCACGTCGGGAGTGGGCTGTAAAGCTTGACCTGCTTGGGGCAGTGTTATAATTAACTCACTGTTCATGATTGATTTATATTTGGGGTTTCTACCCCTATCCTATATCCTAGGATGGAGCCCTTTAACAAGGTGCTGTCATCCGGGCCAGATGTGCCTTGGTTATTTTAACGAGGTTGCTACTCCTCCCCCTCCTCCTTCCTCACCTCTTGTGTGGTGGGGCCCCGGGCTTAGGAGCGGCGTAGCGGAGTTTGTGTGTGTGTGTGTATGATTGTGATTGGTGTGATAAATGAGTGAAAGATTATATAGTGAAGGTGATTATGAGAGAGAGAGAAAGAGAGAGAGAGTGAGAGAGATATATATAGGGCTTTTATTTCGCTATCACGGCAAAAAAGAAAAATACAGTCAATACATACATAATACATGAAATTTAAGAATAAAAATACTTAATACTCAATAATAATACCTAATAAATATTTTTCATTGTTAATTACAATTTTTGTAGCAAAATATCACTAAAAATACTGATCAAATATCACAGAGACTATCGCATGGAGCCCTATAAAAGTGATACGCCACCGTCGAATACGGATGATAGTCGCAGTTTATAAATTATTATTTGACTAGAGTAGATATAAATAAACAAATAAATACAAAAGGAGTGCTTGTTACGAATGCTAAGGGTCAAGATCAAGAAGGTGTTGACGCACTGCACCCTTGAAAGCATTATACGACCGCAGATGGCGAACGGAGGGGGGAAGGGAGTTCCAGAGCTTAGCGCCACAAACCTTAAAAGCTCTGACGCCAATCTCAGTGTTTGCTCTCGGGATGCTAAGTTCTGGAAGTATGCCCCTCGACGATGGTCTGGGCTGATGCTTTACAAAGAGGGCGCTTGCATATGCACTGCTTTATACATTAAAGACGCCTCGACACACCACCGTGCAGTAGTCAAGATGGGGTTGAACTAAGAACTCGACTACTCTCCTGCAAAGCGTCTCATTGGTGGCAGCCCTGATGAACCGCAGACTGTTAAGGGCTCTGTTTATTTTCTTAGTAATCATGTCCATCTGCGGCTCCCACGATAACTTACTATCCAAAACAGCACCGAGACTCCCAACCTCGCTGCTGAAGGGGACGAGCTCTCCATCCTTTAACGCAACGCCAGGCAGGTTCAACGACTCAAGATACATCACATTTCTTCTGGAACCAAAGAAAATTGCCTTTGTCTTACAAGGAAAGGTACCCAACCCGAACTCACCGATTTTGATGATTTTCATATATGTTGTAGAACATAAAAATATAAGAGACACGTATTTTTTTTTATCGGCTAATTTTCACTTTTAAGGGGTAAAAACCTCCCCTAAAGTTAACCCCCAAAAAGCGTTTTTTTTTAAATATCTCGGCTTAAAATTAATATTTTTCAATGAAACAAATTGGAGGTTATTTCATACAAAAAGAGCAAGTATTTCATGGTGATTTGAAGAGTAAGGGTAGCATCCCCTATTTTTTAGGGGTTGAAAACATATATTTATTGGCATAATTTTATAATAAAAATGTTTAAACCGACTAAAAAAAATTGGAAAAAATGTTTAAACATCCTTAATAACAAAATTTAGTGGACGTCTTTCGGTGTTTTCATAAATATTACCCCTAAGGGGGTAAACCACCCCTAACACAAAATAACTGTAAATATGTAATTCAATACATAATATTTCGTAGAAAGTTTGTATATAGAGGTTTTCGAGGTCGCTGATTACAAATCTGTTATCAGATTTTGAAAATTCAAAATGGCGGATCCAATATGGCGGACGGAAATATCGAAAAAAAATTTTATATAATAAAAAAGTTTTAACGACTAAAAAATTTGGAAAAAATTTGTAAACATCTATAATAAACAAATTAAGTTTTTCGGTTTTTTCATAGATACTTCCCCTTAGGGGGGTAAACCACCCCTAACACAAAATAACTATAAGTATACTTCAATCCATAATATTTTGTAGAAGGTTTGTATATAGAGGTTTTCGAGGTGGCTGATTACAAATCTGTTATCAGATTTTGAAAATTCAAAATGGCGGATCCAATATGGTGGACGGAAATATCGAAAAAAAATTTTAACTTTCAAAAAAAATTCAAAAAGTCCACACTTTTTTGCAAATGAAAAAACATAGGTTAATAAAATTAGTTTATCAAACTCTTTTGCGTTTTGTAATAAAATTTAATGTTGTCAAACTTGGGAGTTTTTCATTGTTACAATTATTTCGTAAGCCAAACGTTTTTTAGATGAATTCTCGAAGTAATGATTATTGTATCTATAGTAAAATATTTACAGTCTGGAATTCCATAATAATACTATTTGATACGATTTAATGAATTTATCAAAAAATCTAAATTTAATAATAAATATTATTCTAATTATTATTATTATTTTTCATTATCATTGCTATTATCAGTATTACTGTTATTATTGCTATTGCAATTATGCTTATTCTTCTTCTTATTATTATTATTATTATATTACTATGATAATTTTTGTTATTGGTAAAAATACATAAAAGAATATTAATACTCGAACTTCATTTGCAATTAAAGAACACGTTGTTATTGAAAGGGAATTTTATATGCATTCATTAGTTTAATGAATGTTATCGTACATTCAATGATAATTCCACAGATAAATGTCTTTCACTCATAAAAGTTGTTGACAATATGTGCGAATCAGTATGTTCTTTTTTTAGATTGTTTTCATCGAGTGTTTACCTCAGCTGCCTGTGTTATTTTTTAGGCAGTGAGTGAGTTTTGTGGGTATTCTAGTTCGATGACGGAAAGTACGAATAGTACGTCTTTTTGTTTGTCAGTGGTATCATACAGTTGTAGAAAATTTTCTTTAGTGATTTTATATAGATTTACATTATTCAATTTCAAAGTGAATAAAAGTTGAATAAAACCAAAAATAGAGTTTTCCGAACATCACAAAGTGGAACGAGAATTCTTCTCCAATGCATAAATTAATGATTTGATTCAATTTACATTCACTCGTTTTATTCTGGTAGAAATGTAGCAGTCGTGCCTTACATGCAAAAACACAGCTTGTATAAATTTTACCGCTTGTTTTCATTTTAGATTGAAAAATGAAAATTAATCCGTTAAACGTTCTAAACTTATTATTAGCATACTTTCAAGCGTTAAACATACCAGATAGTGTCACGAATTATCACCAAACAGAGTTGGCCGAAAAAATAAAAGAAATTTTAATAGATGCAACACATGATTTCAACGATGTAGAAATGATTACTGATGACTCTTTGGATTTTCAAGAAGAGTATAAAGACCATAATGTGGAAATAATTGAAGATGAAGTGCAACATCATTTTCCTGATCCGGATATAGCACCAACAAATCAATGTACAGCAGATAATGAAGAACTAGATTTTGAATACAAAAAAAGAGCTGTAGAATTTTGGAGAAGTAGCAAAACGAAGCAAAATTTAAGTCTCAAAACAGTGCAAAACAGAATAAAGGTGGCACGTATAGAGAAAAAGTAGCACAAACTTTTCAATGTAATTTTTAAGATGATAATTTTTTATAATAATAATTTTGATCAGATTTTGTTAGGCACTCTTATGGGCAGTTGCACTAATGTATGGATTTAACAGCACTCAAAAAGCAGTTATAATATGAACTATCTTAAGTCAGATAGTATAACAAGAAACAAAAGTATTATTATACCCAAAAAATATAGAAAAACATAATTATTAAGGGCAAATTATTAAGATTAAAAGTTGGGTAAAACTCAACTGTTACTAGTGATAGTTTAAAGTGATCTTACAAGCCTACAGTTTTAAATTGTACTTAATTACTTGTTCAAAATGATATATTTAATGATACAAATTGTTTTTTTAGTTTGTAAGAACTTAGTGTATAAGTATTTGAATTTTTTTTTTTTTTTATCTGTATACTCCCCACTCCTGCAAACAGGTAACAATGTTTACCTCTGCGTGTTTTTTGGTAAAATTACTAGTTTTATTAAATAAATAATTTTTGTACAGGATAAATGTCTGATAAATATTTACTGCTCTTAAAAAATTGTGCATTTAACCTCAAAAAGTTATGTGCAAGTTTTTTATGCAGCTTTTAATGAATCCTTGTATAATAATTAGAACAAAAGTAGAACAAATAGACATGTTTTATTATGATGTATGAATCTTATTTCATGCGTCGCAATTTGTATAACTTTGTAAGTAAATTATTTCAGAAATTAACAACAAACCCAAAAAGCCCTCATTTCGACTAGTTGTGTACCAAGGAAACTCTCTTGACATGTAAAATTTTTCTATATGATTTTGCAACAATGATGAAAGTAGAAAATCATCTTTTGCATGTGTAGCAAAAATTATTTTTACAAACCGACAAGCATACAGTTGGATCACGTGTTTACTTAAATGCATAAAATTACCATTCCGTAAAGTATTGAAAAATAATACAATGAACATAAATTGCTTCAGATACAAATACAAATTATATATCAATATTGATGCAGTAAAGCCAAGATAGACGTTATATGGTCGAATTTTGTCTTTAAAGTAGACCCGAAGGGTTGGCTCTAACGTTTGAATTTTCTACTTAATTGCTTTATGATTGGCTCATGTATGAATTAACATTTAATAGAAGTAAATAAGTATATTTATAAGTACAGTTACCACCTAGATACAGAATATTAGCCTTTAAAAATGGATCACATCTATGACTTGATTTTATCGTACATGGCTTTTGACACTGCCATTTCACGTGATAACATTTCTTTTTGTCAAAATCATCCTCATGTTTTGGTAAAAACTTTCTGAATGTAACTTTTCCTGCTGGGCCTGGAGTCTTTTCGATGATGCACTGAATATCCTTGATGTATAAATTTGATGCATCATCATGAAAACGAACGCAGGCATATTTTAAAATGCTATGTACCTCCGGCGCATTTAAAGAAGTGCCTCGCACACTTATTGTACTAGAAAAAAATGTCTAAGTATAATCTTTGTTATATTGACAACAGATTAATTACAGTAAAAAAAGTTTGTAAAATCGTTTGCTTTACATAATAAATTTAGAGTTGTGATTTCAACAGAATTGAAAAACAGTATTTTTTTAAATTCAGGCATATCAATAAAATCAAAACGAATTCATCATCTAAATACACAATTTAATCAGTTTTGAATTAAGACATAAGTAGTAGGGGCGAGACTGCTACTGCGCCATGCAACTCATGGCGCCACCAAATACCGACCAATGGTAACTCATATTAGTAGGTGCCTGTTTTACCAGCAGAGCATATCGACCGTGCAGCCCGCGGCTCCCCATTACCGACCCCCCTCCTGTCTACTTTATCGATCTGAGATAGGCTGGTCCTCCTCAAAGTGAGCATCGGTATAATCTACTTTATCGACATTGGTATCGGTACTGACACGCTCCCAACCTGTTTTATCAAACGTGATAGGTTGAAATTTCAACATGGCTGATTGGTTCAAGAGTCATCACACTGCTGGCTGGATAACAAGCATCTGACCATCCCGAGTGCTTACCAACCTTCTAATAATATTTATTGACATACACGAATTCTTCATCAGTTATTGATGCTACTAGGAATTAGTACAAAATAGAAATCCATTATCCATTATATATTTTTTGTTTTATTTATAAAAATCTTTATTTATTATATGAGTATACATATTGTAACGGGGTTCACTTTCGGGGGAAAACTCGGTGATATTCAACTGGATCACAATCTCTCGGTGCGACGGAGAACTCTCTCAACGTCCGTGATTTACCCGCGTTGCAACGCAGCTCGTCGCTAGAGCTGCTTCTCCAACGTCGTGTTCGCACGTGTGCTACCTCTCCGCAGTCTCCTGTGCGGAGCCGGCTTCTCAGTTTTGCGTTGCAACCGCTTGTTGCAAAGCTCGCGGAGGCGGCGGTATTTGCGATGAGGACGTAGGCAACGGGAGAGAACAAGCCGGGAAAATAAATTAATTCCGATTAAAATCAAATAAAATAATGATATATTGTGCGGCCAATGTTTTGTCTATACAAACGTGCGCCGAGTCACCTCAATGTCGACTCGGCGTGGAGAGTAACTCGCGAAGCTTACGAGCGCGAACGAGAAGGCCGTTACTCGGTGCCGCTGCACCAAGTAGCAAAGCTGTAGCCGCTGCTACCTCTGACGCGATACAGAAAAAAGGCTCCGCCCTACTTACTCGCAGTTACCGTTCTCGGTAGGCGCTGGAGCCGACGTCCTCTCGTTTGACAGCTGATCGACAGGCCGGGTCGTCCTTGCTTTTCGTAGCTGGAGTTGACTTGGACGTCTTCTTCTCGCGATCTCACACACACTCTCACTCTCTCGCAAGCTATCGGTCGTCGCTCGATGCCGATAGTCTCACACACGAGAGCTGACGCGTTCGCACCTATGGCCGGAAGCTATCTCCTTGTTCGACGGACCGCGACTTATACGCGAGGCCCCGAATCTTGCCTCGCGCTTGCACACCGTCGCGTTTCAACGATGCGCGAATCTACCCGATTTCGCACCTCGTTACAATATTGTATTATAACTAAAACATATATAAAAACTTTTATTATATTCTTATAACTAAATCGCATGAATATATTTTCTTATTACTAAAACATACGTATGAAAAAAACGTTAAAATAAATTCTTCACATACACATACAACTCCAATCTGTCTAAGGAAATCTGAAATACCGTGCGTATACATATATATATATATATATATATATATATATATATATATATATATATATATATATATATATATATATATATATGTATGTGTGTGTGTGTGCATATATATGTATATATATATATATATATATATATATATATATATATATATATATATATATATATATATATACACACAGGGTGGGCCATTTTAATCAAACCAGTCTAATAACTCCTCAATTAAGCCATGAACAGAAAAATTGTTGAGATGAAAGTTGTCCAGGATCAAGGGGGACATCTTTTTGTGCAATTAGTTTTGACCTTGAACTCAAATTTCAAGGTCATTTGAAAGTCAAATTTTTTTTTTAAATTGGAACCTCTATTTTTGATAGCAGATTCGGAAAGAACAGGAAATTTTACGTCCGAAACAGTATTTCAAAATTTTTTTCATGACCTTCACAAGGTCAAATGTTAAGAAATACTGTAATTGCTATTTAATCGCATTTTCTGATAGAATAATCGTAGTTAATGTACTTTTATGATGAATATTCAAACCCAATGTGACAATGTCCATGAAAATATTTACCTTGAAAACAAAATAATCCCCTAATTTCAGCGCTACCCAGGAACAACGACGTGGACGTATTAGGATTATGTCCCTTTGGGGTGCTTTTCTAACGTGAGTCCCCTTGCCTCTCACTGGGGTGCTTGTTTACTGTGAGTCCCCTTGCCTCTCACTAGGATGCTTGTTTAACATTCGTTAACAAATTTTTAGTGGTCAAAAGTAAATTTTGAAGTAAACATGATAATTTTAAATATCTGAGTTCTTAATGGGAGTAGGAAATGGAACGTTAAAAATCAATGTTGTCAATTCATTCACGGTCGAAGCAGAGTCAAGTAAAAGTTTAACGTTTCAAAAGCGTAAAAAATGGTTAAACAATAAAGGTAGGATGTTAAAGAATACATTATTTCAGATAAAATATTAAACAGCATTTTGCTTTTGCAATATTAAAAAAAATTTTTAATAATTGTATTTGCCAAAGTGCATCACTTCCAGTTTAGATGTTTTTTTAAGTTGAATTTCTTTAATCTAATATGAATTGTAACGATTGTTCTCACGCTTTCTTCAATTTAAATCACAATGTCTTAACGTAAGAAAATAAGAAGTTACAAATTTGATTTAAAAATTATACAGTTTGAAAATTCCTCCTTTTTTTGTTGTCACTTTCTTATTTTGGTTTAGTTTCAATTTCAATAAAGAGTGAATGTAAATAAAATAGTTTTTCTTATTATAAACAAAATTTTCAACATGGGCGATTATCAATCCAATGAAATTGATGATATGATAATGCTCTTAGGCGACACCCAAAACAATGCAAGAGTCGCGGTGCGACTCTACGCTGAACGCTTTCCTCTAAGAAGGCGTCCTACTCACGACATATTACTCAGATTGCTTCGAAGAGCTCGTTATGGACATCTTCGTCGTCAACGCAGACACCACGAATACAACGAAAATGATCCTAATGTTATAGCCGCCTTAGGAGCTGTTCATCTCAATCCAAAAATTAGTAGTCGACAAATTGAAAGAGAAATCGGTATACCACGAAGAACAGCATTGAGAGTTCTCAATAATCTCCACTATCACGATTACCACATAAGATTAGTTCATGAGCTGAGGCCACACCATTTTCTAATGCGTATTAACTTTTGCCATTGGGCTTTAGGAGTTTTACAAAATGATCCAGATTTTTTTTGATTTGTTATGTTTTCTGACGAGGCTATA
This sequence comes from Nasonia vitripennis, assembly GCF_009193385.2. NCBI lineage: Eukaryota > Metazoa > Arthropoda > Insecta > Hymenoptera > Pteromalidae > Nasonia > Nasonia vitripennis. Next base: position 596,006 of record NW_022279659.1, read on the forward strand.
TTTCGCAGTGATGGTCAATTAAATAGGCACAATAGTCACTACTGGTCACCTGTAAATCCCCACTGGTACAGGGCTATTGACCATCAAAACCGATGGTATGGTGTGGGATCATTAATGGTTACCTGATTGGGCCATATTTTTTCGGTCAAAATGTTAACCAGAATAGCTATTTGGCATTGCTCAGAGATTGACTGCCAGAGCTTTTAGAGGATGTTGACTTTTGGACGTTTCGGACGTAAAATTTCCTGTTCCTTCCGAATCTGCTATCAAAAATAGGGGTTTCTATTTTAAAAAAAAAATTTGACCTTCAAATGACCTTGAAATTTGAGTTCAGGGTCAAAACTAATTGCAGAAAAAGATGTCCCCCTTGATCCTGGACAACTTTCATCTGAACAATTTTTCTGTTCATGGCTTAATTTAGGAGCTATTAGACTGGTATGATTAAAATGGCCCACCCTGTATATATATATATATATACTTAACCTATACTATAAATACTTAACCTATACGTTGATGTGACTATTACAATACAATTATAAGTACGCAGCTAAACAAAGTATAAATGTGTACCATCATTTATCGATTAAAACTGTAAACTGATCCATCGATCCATTGTTGTTAAATTTTCTATGTAAATACATTTTTTGTAATTATATCATATCAAAAATCCTTAAAGTTAATACATAGTCTTAAGCTAAAAGTTATCGCCTATATATATATATATATATATATATATATATATATATATATATATATATAAATAAATAAAATAGCGTTGGAACCGTTAGAGTACATTATAAACGTATATGAATCTAATAGTAATTAAATTGTGATTTATAAATTGAATAATATGTAATCTTAAGCTAAAAATTATAAATAGCGTTAGAACCGTTAGAGTACATTATAAACTTATGTGAATCTAATAGTATTTAAATTATGATTTATAAATTGAATAATACTGTCTATGTAAGATGTTATAAAAATCCTTAATATTAGAAGAAAAAAATTACTAAGCGTAGCGATAATCCCCTTTGAACAGTATAAAAGAATTTAGCATAAACACTCTAATGATTGAGAAAAAATCTTTAATATTATACGCGATGGAGATGAATTGTTAAACAAATTCAATAATGTTGTTACCATAATGTTTGAGATAAACATCTCTAGTATTTATTTCCTGCTTCAACTTCTCCTCGTCGGTATTGTTTTCCATGAGGAAGGCGTTCACTTTAGTGGGAAGGAAAACGCCGAAACTTGCATCCAACTCCAGCACCATCTTCGCGCCAAATTTTGTCATAACTTTCTTATATTTAGATATTTTATACTTTTTGTTGATCTCCAAATCCTTAATTTTTTTCGTAGGCAGGAATGGTGGAGTTTTTGCCACAGCGTTTAGCGACTCCATTCTGTAAAAATAATGAAACAATATATTTGTATATACAACAAGCTTAATATAGTTATTTATTAGTTATAAGAATATATTATACTTACATGATAAATGTTGACGTTGTTATTGTATCAGAATCAGATGAGTTATAATATTCCTCAAAGAAATACAGTGGGAAGATAAAATCTTGCCGTACTGCACGGAGCCACTTGTTTATTGCGCAAACGTTTTGAACTGCACAATTCTCCTCCCAGTCAGGAAGGTGATGCGGACACACCAGCGGAGGTCGAAATCCCGGTATCTTTAAGGATTGATAGCCGAGATCTTCTATGTTACGGACGTCCGGGAAATATGGCTTCAGCCACTCGATTTTCTGCACACCTTTTACCCAAACAATCACGTTTCTTGTCGGTGATAAGTCGAGAAGGCTGGAGCAAACTTCAGCTACCTTGTCATACGGAAGGTCACCATCGTTCGACTTTAACCCAAAGAGAAGAATACTTAAGCCATAGATTGGCACTCTGGATATTGCTCGGCAAGTCGTACCAACAGTGCGGTGGTTGAAACGTTGCTAGTTGAGCTGCTGCTGCTGGCTCGTTGGGATCAATGTAGGCCAACTCCTTGATTATAAATTGACCGTTTTGTCCCTTGAATCCCTGAGAATCAACAATCAAATTCATTTTATCTATGAAAATATTACTTATTATTAAGAATAAATTTATATATGAAATAATAAAATATTTAAAATATACTTACAAATGCTAGCAAGCTTTCTCAACTAATGTAATGTAGAGCACAGTATACTGCTTGAGTACACTCTAAAATGTGTATACAAATACGGAGCAGAGGACTGCTTAAATATACTCGAAATTAGTACCCCTTCCACTAAAAAAGCTTCTCAAGCTCGATTCATTCACGCTTGCAACGTGCAACGTCTCTTTTCTTCAGACGGTATCAGCTACCCTCTCTCTCGTACTTTTAAATGCCTTTCCCATAGTCCCCACTCTAGCGTATTTTCACTGCATCGATTCTTTACAGCACTCACAGTGCAGTAAAAACAGCTAGATCCTCTGACTTTTTCGACTACCCTCTTTCTCACACTTTTAAATGCGTTCCCTATAGTCCCCACTCTAGCGTATTTTCATTGCGTTGATTCTCTACAGCCCACGCGGTGGAGTCGAAACAGCTAGATCCTCTGAGTTTCCTTTAAGCACATGCAGCTACCTCTCTCCCGTACTTTTAAATGCGTTTCCCATAGTCCCCACTCTAGCGTATTTTCCCTGCACCGATTTCCTACGGCGCGCGGTGCAGCTAGAGATTCTTTGCAGGATCAAATATTTGTAATTCTTTTTACATTATGAAAATTACCCCCACTCTTTCAGCTATTATATTATTTAAACCAAATTGCGGACGATATGTATTTCAGTTGTGTGAAGTTGTCTTGCTGCACAGATTATTATCATTAATTTATTAGTTTAATTGGAGGAAGCATCTTACAATAGAAAGCTGAGACTTTACTGGTATAAATAACATTAATTTTACATTAAATTTAAAAAAATTGAATTGATTATAGAAAGAAACACTTGTAGGAAAAGTAGCGCGTCCAAGAATTCTACCCTATAGTCTCACATTTCTTGAATTTTCCCATCCCTCGAACCGATACTGCTAGTTTATGCGACAATTATTGCATCCACATGCAGCGTCGCGTCAGAGAAACCTACCCTGTAGTCTCACATTTCTCGAGTCACTCACATTCCTCGAGGTGATAAGGTTACTTTATTTGATAATTATTGCTTTCACGTGTGCAGAAGGAAGCTCTTCGGGCACACTTGCTGACCCGTGGTACCATTCGAATTCAAGCTCTCAGTGCAGTAACATCGTGTATTGGTGTCAGTGATTGCATAGATTAAAAAAGTTTTTAAAAATACTTAAATTTTAAGAATTTCTGTTTATTAAAGTGTGCGCAAATAAAAAGTGCAAATAACAAAGCGAGTACTATAACGTGTGCTGAAAATTACAAGATCATCTTCATGGAGAATAAAGTGAGTTAATTCTTTTTTTTTTCATTATCTATTCAGTATATCTCTCTCTCTCTCTCTCTCTCTCTCTCTCTCTCATATATATATACTAGTCAGACTGCTCTTGTGCAGACGTTCTCTCTCTCTTTCACGCACACACTCAAGCTCTCAGATACATTTCTCAACTAATGATTTTCATAAACACAACAGTGTCATATTATACTATTAAGTATTTATTTATTTATTTTACTGTGAATGTGAAACAACCCTATCTATTAATCTATTTATCTCTCTCGCTACTATATCATAAGCTTCATCTGTTTCTTCTATACAATATTGATACATTAACCAATTTCATTGTTAATTTATTATAGAATAGCTTGACCTATACATTAGGATTGGATTTCCTCCTGAAGGATGATGTAATGCTAAATAGCGAAATTGGAATTATAGACATGGTGAGTTTATCAAAATTTTTAGTATATTACAATACTAGTGGTATCACTCGTACTTTACTGTATAGTGTTTTACAACTCGACTATCTCTCTCTCTCTCTCTCTCTCTCTCTCTCTCTCTCTCTCTCTCTCTCT